>NW_027325377.1:6714354-6719354 GCF_036924035.1 Leuresthes tenuis | reverse complement strand
TGACTTCCATCAACACATCGTCAACACACCGTCCTTGTAATGTTTCTTCTTCCATCAGAGTAAAGGCATCTTGTTCCGATTACCGATGCAGTGCTTTTTTCGTGGAACTTAAGAATTTGGGGACCTTTCCGGGGCATGTCCAAGAAATCGTAAAAAAAATTCTATGGCATTAACCGGAGTCTTTTGTGGTGATTTTTTCCATGGTGGTTATCACATAAGTATTACTTTGCAGATCAAAGAGGTCAAATTTCTGTATTGTAGTATGGTGGGAAAGGACTTCCACATTCAAACAGAACACAGTCAAGTATTTGAGGGGACACGGCTGACTTCCATCAACACATCTACCTTGTAATGTTTCCTCTTCCATCAGAGTAAAGGCATCTTGTACCGATGCAAATAATAAAGCAAACAATGTCCAAAACATAACTAGTGCAGTGTCATTTTGCATATTAACGACTGCTCTACAGCCAAAAAAGACCCAGGGTACGGCACTGGCCTCCTAAACCAGGGATTGTGGGTTCGAGTCCCATCTGGGGTGTGTAGCAGAGTGGCGCAGCGGAAGCGTGCTGGGCCCATAACCCAGAGGTCGATGGACCGAAACCATCCTCTGCTATGTATGACTTTTCAAAACAAACTCAATCTCACTCATTAAAGAACATTTAAAAAGATAATGTAACATTCACAGCATGTTCAAAATACTCACTTCACCAACTCTCAAAGCCTTAATGCATACTCTCAATTCAAACTATTTAGGTGTGCTCATGACTGTCTTTCGAACTCCACTTTTCAGATATAATAAGTTGGAAAAAAAATTGTCGTGTACAAACGTTGAAGTCTTTCATACTTTTGTGAAATTGTGAACAGAAAACAGTCAAGTACTTGAGGGGACACGGCTGACTTCCAGCAACACACCGTCCTTGTAATGTTTCTTCTTCCATCAGAGAAAAGGCATCTTGTTCCGATTACCGATGCAGTGCTTTTTTCGTGGAACTTAAGAATTTGGGGACTTTTCCGGGGCATGTCCAAGAAATCGTAAAAAAAATTCTATGGCATTAACCGGAGTCTTTTGTGGTGATTTTTTCCATGGTGGTTATCACATAAGTATTAGTTTGCAGATCAAAGAGGTCAAATTTCTGTATTGTAGTATGGTGGGAAAGGACTTCCACATTCAAACAGAACACAGTCAAGTACTTGAGGGGACACGGCTGACTTCCATCAACACATCTACCTTGTAATGTTTCCTCTTCCATCAGAGTAAAGGCATCTTGTACCGATGCAAATGATAAAGCAAACAATGTCCAAAACATAACTAGTGCAGTGTCATTTTGCATATTAACGCTTGCTCTACAGCCAAAAAAGACCCAGGGTACGGCACTGGCCTCCTAAGCCAGGGATTGTGGGTTCGAGTCCCATCTGGGGTGTGTAGCAGAGTGGCGCAGCGGAAGCGTGCTGGGCCCATAACCCAGAGGTCGATGGACCGAAACCATCCTCTGCTATGTATGACTTTTCAAAACAAACTCAATCTCACTCATTAAAGAACATTTAAAAAGATAATGTAACATTCACAGCATGTTCAAAATACTCACTTCACCAACTCTCAAAGCCTTAATGCATACTCTCAATTCAAACTATTTAGGTGTGCTCATGACTGTCTTTCGAACTCCACTTTTCAGATATAATAAGTTGGAAAAAAAATTGTCGTGTACAAACGTTGAAGTCTTTCATACTTTTGTGAAATTGAAATTGTGAACAGAAAACAGTCAAGTACTTGAGGGGACACGGCTGACTTCCATCAACACATCTACCTTGTAATGTTTCCTCTTCCATCAGAGTAAAGGCATCTTGTACCGATGCAAATAATAAAGCAAACAATGTCCAAAACATAACTAGTGCAGTGTCATTTTGCATATTAACGACTGCTCTACAGCCAAAAAAGACCCAGGGTACGGCACTGGCCTCCTAAACCAGGGATTGTGGGTTCGAGTCCCATCTGGGGTGTGTAGCAGAGTGGCGCAGCGGAAGCGTGCTGGGCCCATAACCCAGAGGTCGATGGACCGAAACCATCCTCTGCTATGTATGACTTTTCAAAACAAACTCAATCTCACTCATTAAAGAACATTTAAAAAGATAATGTAACATTCACAGCATGTTCAAAATACTCACTTCACCAACTCTCAAAGCCTTAATGCATACTCTCAATTCAAACTATTTAGGTGTGCTCATGACTGTCTTTCGAACTCCACTTTTCAGATATAATAAGTTGGAAAAAAAATTGTCGTGTACAAACGTTGAAGTCTTTCATACTTTTGTGAAATTGTGAACAGAAAACAGTCAAGTACTTGAGGGGACACGGCTGACTTCCAGCAACACACCGTCCTTGTAATGTTTCTTCTTCCATCAGAGAAAAGGCATCTTGTTCCGATTACCGATGCAGTGCTTTTTTCGTGGAACTTAAGAATTTGGGGACTTTTCCGGGGCATGTCCAAGAAATCGTAAAAAAAATTCTATGGCATTAACCGGAGTCTTTTGTGGTGATTTTTTCCATGGTGGTTATCACATAAGTATTAGTTTGCAGATCAAAGAGGTCAAATTTCTGTATTGTAGTATGGTGGGAAAGGACTTCCACATTCAAACAGAACACAGTCAAGTACTTGAGGGGACACGGCTGACTTCCATCAACACATCGTCAACACACCGTCCTTGTAATGTTTCTTCTTCCATCAGAGTAAAGGCATCTTGTTCCGATTACCGATGCAGTGCTTTTTTCGTGGAACTTAAGAATTTGGGGACTTTTCCGGGGCATGTCCAAGAAATCGTAAAAAAAATTCTATGGCATTAACCGGAGTCTTTTGTGGTGATTTTTTCCATGGTGGTTATCACATAAGTATTAGTTTGCAGATCAAAGAGGTCAAATTTCTGTATTGTAGTATGGTGGGAAAGGACTTCCACATTCAAACAGAACACAGTCAAGTACTTGAGGGGACACGGCTGACTTCCATCAACACATCTACCTTGTAATGTTTCCTCTTCCATCAGAGTAAAGGCATCTTGTACCGATGCAAATGATAAAGCAAACAATGTCCAAAACATAACTAGTGCAGTGTCATTTTGCATATTAACGCTTGCTCTACAGCCAAAAAAGACCCAGGGTACGGCACTGGCCTCCTAAGCCAGGGATTGTGGGTTCGAGTCCCATCTGGGGTGTGTAGCAGAGTGGCGCAGCGGAAGCGTGCTGGGCCCATAACCCAGAGGTCGATGGACCGAAACCATCCTCTGCTATGTATGACTTTTCAAAACAAACTCAATCTCACTCATTAAAGAACATTTAAAAAGATAATGTAACATTCACAGCATGTTCAAAATACTCACTTCACCAACTCTCAAAGCCTTAATGCATACTCTCAATTCAAACTATTTAGGTGTGCTCATGACTGTCTTTCGAACTCCACTTTTCAGATATAATAAGTTGGAAAAAAAATTGTCGTGTACAAACGTTGAAGTCTTTCATACTTTTGTGAAATTGTGAACAGAAAACAGTCAAGTACTTGAGGGGACACGGCTGACTTCCAGCAACACACCGTCCTTGTAATGTTTCTTCTTCCATCAGAGAAAAGGCATCTTGTTCCGATTACCGATGCAGTGCTTTTTTCGTGGAACTTAAGAATTTGGGGACTTTTCCGGGGCATGTCCAAGAAATCGTAAAAAAAATTCTATGGCATTAACCGGAGTCTTTTGTGGTGATTTTTTCCATGGTGGTTATCACATAAGTATTAGTTTGCAGATCAAAGAGGTCAAATTTCTGTATTGTAGTATGGTGGGAAAGGACTTCCACATTCAAACAGAACACAGTCAAGTATTTGAGGCGACACGGCTGACTTCCATCAACACATCGTCAACACACCGTCCTTGTAATGTTTCTTCTTCCATCAGAGTAAAGGCATCTTGTTCCGATTACCGATGCAGTGCTTTTTTCGTGGAACTTAAGAATTTGGGGACTTTTCCGGGGCATGTCCAAGAAATCGTAAAAAAAATTCTATGGCATTAACCGGAGTCTTTTGTGGTGATTTTTTCCATGGTGGTTATCACATAAGTATTAGTTTGCAGATCAAAGAGGTCAAATTTCTGTATTGTAGTATGGTGGGAAAGGACTTCCACATTCAAACAGAACACAGTCAAGTACTTGAGGGGACACGGCTGACTTCCATCAACACATCTACCTTGTAATGTTTCCTCTTCCATCAGAGTAAAGGCATCTTGTACCGATGCAAATGATAAAGCAAACAATGTCCAAAACATAACTAGTGCAGTGTCATTTTGCATATTAACGCTTGCTCTACAGCCAAAAAAGACCCAGGGTACGGCACTGGCCTCCTAAGCCAGGGATTGTGGGTTCGAGTCCCATCTGGGGTGTGTAGCAGAGTGGCGCAGCGGAAGCGTGCTGGGCCCATAACCCAGAGGTCGATGGACCGAAACCATCCTCTGCTATGTATGACTTTTCAAAACAAACTCAATCTCACTCATTAAAGAACATTTAAAAAGATAATGTAACATTCACAGCATGTTCAAAATACTCACTTCACCAACTCTCAAAGCCTTAATGCATACTCTCAATTCAAACTATTTAGGTGTGCTCATGACTGTCTTTCGAACTCCACTTTTCAGATATAATAAGTTGGAAAAAAAATTGTCGTGTACAAACGTTGAAGTCTTTCATACTTTTGTGAAATTGTGAACAGAAAACAGTCAAGTACTTGAGGGGACACGGCTGACTTCCAGCAACACACCGTCCTTGTAATGTTTCTTCTTCCATCAGAGAAAAGGCATCTTGTTCCGATTACCGATGCAGTGCTTTTTTCGTGGAACTTAAGAATTTGGGGACTTTTCCGGGGCATGTCCAAGAAATCGTAAAAAAAATTCTATGGCATTAACCGGAGTCTTTTGTGGTGATTTTTTCCATGGTGGTTATCACATAAGTATTAGTTTGCAGATCAAAGAGGTCA
>NW_027325377.1:6696854-6706854 GCF_036924035.1 Leuresthes tenuis | reverse complement strand
ACTCACTCATTAAAGAACATTTAAAAAGATAATGTAACATTCACAGCATGTTCAAAATACTCACTTCACCAACTCTCAAAGCCTTAATGCATACTCTCAATTCAAACTATTTAGGTGTGCTCATGACTGTCTTTCGAACTCCACTTTTCAGATATAATAAGTTGGAAAAAAAATTGTCGTGTACAAACGTTGAAGTCTTTCATACTTTTGTGAAATTGTGAACAGAAAACAGTCAAGTACTTGAGGGGACACGGCTGACTTCCAGCAACACACCGTCCTTGTAATGTTTCTTCTTCCATCAGAGAAAAGGCATCTTGTTCCGATTACCGATGCAGTGCTTTTTTCGTGGAACTTAAGAATTTGGGGACTTTTCCGGGGCATGTCCAAGAAATCGTAAAAAAAATTCTATGGCATTAACCGGAGTCTTTTGTGGTGATTTTTTCCATGGTGGTTATCACATAAGTATTAGTTTGCAGATCAAAGAGGTCAAATTTCTGTATTGTAGTATGGTGGGAAAGGACTTCCACATTCAAACAGAACACAGTCAAGTATTTGAGGGGACACGGCTGACTTCCATCAACACATCTACCTTGTAATGTTTCCTCTTCCATCAGAGTAAAGGCATCTTGTACCGATGCAAATGATAAAGCAAACAATGTCCAAAACATAACTAGTGCAGTGTCATTTTGCATATTAACGACTGCTCTACAGCCAAAAAAGACCCAGGGTACGGCACTGGCCCCCTAAGCCAGGGATTGTGGGTTTGAGTCCCATCTGGGGTGTGTAGCAGAGTGGCGCAGCGGAAGCGTGCTGGGCCCATAACCCAGAGGTCGATGGACCGAAACCATCCTCTGCTATGTATGACTTTTCAAAACAAACTCAATCTCACTCATTAAAGAACATTTAAAAAGATAATGTAACATTCACAGCATGTTCAAAATACTCACTTCACCAACTCTCAAAGCCTTAATGCATACTCTCAATTCAAACTATTTAGGTGTGCTCATGACTGTCTTTCGAACTCCACTTTTCAGATATAATAAGTTGGAAAAAAAATTGTCGTGTACAAACGTTGAAGTCTTTCATACTTTTGTGAAATTGAAATTGTGAACAGAAAACAGTCAAGTACTTGAGGGGACACGGCTGACTTCCATCAACACATCTACCTTGTAATGTTTCCTCTTCCATCAGAGTAAAGGCATCTTGTACCGATGCAAATAATAAAGCAAACAATGTCCAAAACATAACTAGTGCAGTGTCATTTTGCATATTAACGACTGCTCTACAGCCAAAAAAGACCCAGGGTACGGCACTGGCCTCCTAAACCAGGGATTGTGGGTTCGAGTCCCATCTGGGGTGTGTAGCAGAGTGGCGCAGCGGAAGCGTGCTGGGCCCATAACCCAGAGGTCGATGGACCGAAACCATCCTCTGCTATGTATGACTTTTCAAAACAAACTCAATCTCACTCATTAAAGAACATTTAAAAAGATAATGTAACATTCACAGCATGTTCAAAATACTCACTTCACCAACTCTCAAAGCCTTAATGCATACTCTCAATTCAAACTATTTAGGTGTGCTCATGACTGTCTTTCGAACTCCACTTTTCAGATATAATAAGTTGGAAAAAAAATTGTCGTGTACAAACGTTGAAGTCTTTCATACTTTTGTGAAATTGAAATTGTGAACAGAAAACAGTCAAGTACTTGAGGGGACACGGCTGACTTCCATCAACACATCTACCTTGTAATGTTTCCTCTTCCATCAGAGTAAAGGCATCTTGTACCGATGCAAATAATAAAGCAAACAATGTCCAAAACATAACTAGTGCAGTGTCATTTTGCATATTAACCACTGCTCTACAGCCAAAAAAGACCCAGGGTACGGCACTGGCCTCCTAAACCAGGGATTGTGGGTTCGAGTCCCATCTGGGGTGTGTAGCAGAGTGGCGCAGCGGAAGCGCGCTGGGCCCATAACCCAGAGGTCGATGGACCGAAACCATCCTCTGCTATGTATGACTTTTCAAAACAAACTCAATCTCACTCATTAAAGAACATTTAAAAAGATAATGTAACATTCACAGCATGTTCAAAATACTCACTTCACCAACTCTCAAAGCCATAATGCATACTCTCAATTCAAACTATTTAGGTGTGCTCATGACTGTCTTTCGAACTCCACTTTTCAGATATAATAAGTTGGAAAAAAAATTGTCGTGTACAAACGTTGAAGTCTTTCATACTTTTGTGAAATTGTGAACAGAAAACAGTCAAGTACTTGAGGGGACACGGCTGACTTCCAGCAACACACCGTCCTTGTAATGTTTCTTCTTCCATCAGAGAAAAGGCATCTTGTTCCGATTACCGATGCAGTGCTTTTTTCGTGGAACTTAAGAATTTGGGGACTTTTCCGGGGCATGTCCAAGAAATCGTAAAAAAAATTCTATGGCATTAACCGGAGTCTTTTGTGGTGATTTTTTCCATGGTGGTTATCACATAAGTATTAGTTTGCAGATCAAAGAGGTCAAATTTCTGTATTGTAGTATGGTGGGAAAGGACTTCCACATTCAAACAGAACACAGTCAAGTATTTGAGGGGACACGGCTGACTTCCATCAACACATCGTCAACACACCGTCCTTGTAATGTTTCTTCTTCCATCAGAGTAAAGGCATCTTGTTCCGATTACCGATGCAGTGCTTTTTTCGTGGAACTTAAGAATTTGGGGACCTTTCCGGGGCATGTCCAAGAAATCGTAAAAAAAATTCTATGGCATTAACCGGAGTCTTTTGTGGTGATTTTTTCCATGGTGGTTATCACATAAGTATTACTTTGCAGATCAAAGAGGTCAAATTTCTGTATTGTAGTATGGTGGGAAAGGACTTCCACATTCAAACAGAACACAGTCAAGTATTTGAGGGGACACGGCTGACTTCCATCAACACATCTACCTTGTAATGTTTCCTCTTCCATCAGAGTAAAGGCATCTTGTACCGATGCAAATGATAAAGCAAACAATGTCCAAAACATAACTAGTGGAGTGTCATTTTGCATACTAACGACTGCTCCACAGCCAGACTGAGCCCCAGTGGCCGTACCCGCCGGTTTTTGGACTGCCTCAGAGGTCCTAACACTTCCGAACACATTCTGTCAGGTCCGAACAAGGTCCGAACACTTTCCTAACGACATCAAAGAGTTCCTAACGAGGTCCGAACAAGGTCCGAACAAGGTCCGAACAAGGTCCGAACACAGGTCCGAACACAGCCAAAAATGGGGCAAAAGGGACACGTGACGTGACGTCGAAGGGGGCGCGGTTAACGCTTTTGAGTGTCGGCCATATTTTTCTTCGCATACACTTGTGACAAGCACGGGAACAAGGTTTGTAAACTTGATTAATACTCATAAAAGTAACGCCATGTATAAGCCGAATGTTAAACCGTGGGACAAACAATATGCAATTTAATCTTCCGTCCTCTCGGCACTTTATCCAAGTTGTATTTCAACTTCCTTGTAACGTAGCCATTTTGCCAATGGAAGTTCTGCCTGTAATAGCGTCGCTGTTCATACCAGCATTGTGTGGCGACGGTGGGGATGTTAGTGATATGACAGAATCAGAAGACAAATAGTAACTTATTTTTTTGTTTATTTGCCTTATAAACTCTGCCGATTCCTCGGGGAAAGCCTTAAGATTTGAACTATCTATTTTTGCATTTATTGTCCGTCAGTGCAATAGTAATTAATCGGCTATCTGTGGCGTTTTCTCCACTCTGGTATCGGAGCCTGGTTATGTGTTTGAGCAGAGCAGACAGATGTGTCCAGATGTATTAACCCTTGTTTTCTGGTCATATTTTTGTTACTCAAGCAATGTTTGTTGGTCTGGTGGACCCGCTGCATTTTTGGGGTTTTTAATTCAACACAATCAAACAATTTTATGTTAAAATACTCTACAGATGTTTACTTCATCCCAATTTCAAGCAATATAAACAACAAGGTTTTTTGGTATAACTATCATGTATTATTCATTTACAACTTTTTTACAACTTTGAACATTTACAAAACATAAGTAAGATCTCAATCTCAGCTTGGCTGCTGACCACTTGGTCCTGGGGCCTGCTGCTGTCTAGCTGTGGTTCATTCTCATTTAGGAGATAGCTGATGATTAATGTCATCCTCTTCTAAAAGTCACTGTCAGACTCTGAATTTGATCTTCATATTCTGAAACCTCCTCCCCCACATTGTCATCAAATGTGTCTGTCTTGACCAAAATCAATTTCAAGGCCTTGTGTGCGATGAATCTTTTGGTTGTTGCGGAGAATCGGTTGTATTAGTAGTTATCACTGCGAAAGCTATATTTATTGCCCCCCCCCCCCCCCCCCCCCCAAAAAAAAAGAGGAATATGATAACAGGTGCAAGTGCGTGAATGTCGGTTTGACACACGCACATGTGTATAATTACAACAAACAGTTTGAAAGTAGTGTTTGTTTTACAGATCACCAAGAAGCTGGCTGGCGCTATTGGGGACAGTGCTGCATGGATGACAAACATCGGCAACGAGTTTGGCCAGGTTCTGAACTCTGTTCTGACGACGGGTGAAGGTGCAGGGTTGGAAGAGTTGTGCCATGGCATCGTCACTCGATACAAGAATGCGGGCCAAGCTGAACCTGAGGTCATCTATGTTGACCGGGACTGCTGCAGCCAGTCAGGTGGGTAAAAATAATCTTTATCAAATATACGTTTGAAAAACTGTGTGCCACACACACACACACACACTGTTACCACTCCACTTGTGGGAGGAGGGGTACTGGCAATTGGGCAGCGGCTGACTTTGTTTTTCACAGGTGTGTCTTCAGTGGTCAAACTCTTCCACCCATGGAGGTCTGCAGTGCGCTTGGACAGCTTCCATTTCATGCGGCGTTTTAACTGCGGCGTTAAGTTTACATTAAGTGTCTGTCTGTCTGTTCGCAGATGATTGCTCGTCTGTTACTGTGTGATTATTGTTACAATGTTAATAAAGTTTGATAATTTTACTTAAACCAAGAACAGCCTTCACATTTTTATTTAATTTCCCTTTGCAAAACAGGACGACAGTGAGTGTGAGTGACATCCATTTAATGCAATTGTCAAAAGTGAAGCCAGAATTACTTGGAGAATTATTTTACATTTATTGATAAAACCCAACACTCTTTGTCTCAACCAAAGATTTTTTAAAAATACTTTCTTTGCTCAATTTGGAATTTGTTTCATTCACTTGTGTTGCACAAATAGTGATACAGATAGATAGCTAGTGTTAGCCCGATTTTTTCATTGGAAGCCCAAGAACAAGCTGGAGAAATCGTTTATTAAAAAAGTATTTATCAGTGGTCACATAGTAAAGTATATTGCAGCTGGACTCGGAGTGCCAGAGCTCCCGCAGGAAATCCGTCAGGCCAAGCCCCGATATCCGGAAACATGTCATATTTATATTCAGCTTTATCTCACAGAAGTTGTTTTCACACTTGTCAGAGTATAATCGGCCAGTTTTTAGTGGCATGATCAGGCCAGTTGCTGTCCTTGTTGTGTTCTTTTGATGTGAGAAACAATGTGTGTGTATGTGTGAGTGCTGTTTTAGGCGTGGATCTAATGTACCAGACCTATCTACTCTACTAGAGATATTTTGTCTGACCCAGTTTTTTATGTCATTCTAAAGTCTTGGACCCTTTTAAGGTCATCGATTGTGCAGTATGAGCAGAGTGGAAAAGTACCAGCTAGGAACATTTAGGAAAATACAGAATATGAATTTATAATGTCTAAGATCAAAGCCAATCATAACACTAGTCTCTCAAATAATTGAGTGTACCAAAAAAAGAGGGGAAAAATGATGGGAGACTTATTTACATTTACAGTTATACACATTTTGTGTGCTGCCCCCTACAGTAGGCTTTAGTAACGTCCAAAGCACTGTGGTATGTTGGGGTGTTGCCACAATACAGGTTCGAATCCCACAAGAAACATGAAAATTAAACAGATGATAAACCTTGCAATAAGTGCAGAGGTGTGTGTAAACAATGTTGAGAAGATAAGAGAATAGAGAAAAGTGGATATAGTGTACGTTTTCCTCCTTTTTTTCTCCTTTTCTTTTTCTCTCTTTCCCCCCCTCCTTCCTCTTTTTTTCCTTTTCCCCCCTTTCGGGCAGTCCCTTTTGCCCCATTTTTGGCCTAATGGATAAGGCACTGGCCTCCTAAGCCAGGGATTGTGGGTTCGAGTCCCATCTGGGGTGTGTAGCAGAGTGGCGCAGCGGAAGCGTGCTGGGCCCATAACCCAGAGGTCGATGGACCGAAACCATCCTCTGCTATGTATGACTTTTCAAAACAAACTCAATCTCACTCATTAAAGAACATTTAAAAAGATAATGTAACATTCACAGCATGTTCAAAATACTCACTTCACCAACTCTCAAAGCCTTAATGCATACTCTCAATTCAAACTATTTAGGTGTGCTCATGACTGTCTTTCGAACTCCACTTTTCAGATATAATAAGTTGGAAAAAAAATTGTCGTGTACAAACGTTGAAGTCTTTCATACTTTTGTGAAATTGTGAACAGAAAACAGTCAAGTACTTGAGGGGACACGGCTGACTTCCAGCAACACACCGTCCTTGTAATGTTTCTTCTTCCATCAGAGAAAAGGCATCTTGTTCCGATTACCGATGCAGTGCTTTTTTCGTGGAACTTAAGAATTTGGGGACTTTTCCGGGGCATGTCCAAGAAATCGTAAAAAAAATTCTATGGCATTAACCGGAGTCTTTTGTGGTGATTTTTTCCATGGTGGTTATCACATAAGTATTAGTTTGCAGATCAAAGAGGTCAAATTTCTGTATTGTAGTATGGTGGGAAAGGACTTCTACATTCAAACAGAACACAGTCAAGTATTTGAGGGGACACGGCTGACTTCCATCAACACATCGTCAACACACCGTCCTTGTAATGTTTCTTCTTCCATCAGAGTAAAGGCATCTTGTTCCGATTACCGATGCAGTGCTTTTTTCGTGGAACTTAAGAATTTGGGGACCTTTCCGGGGCATGTCCAAGAAATCGTAAAAAAAATTCTATGGCATTAACCGGAGTCTTTTGTGGTGATTTTTTCCATGGTGCTTATCACATAAGTATTACTTTGCAGATCAAAGAGGTCAAATTTCTGTATTGTAGTATGGTGGGAAAGGACTTCCACATTCAAACAGAACACAGTCAAGTATTTGAGGTGACACGGCTGACTTCCATCAACACATCTACCTTGTAATGTTTCCTCTTCCATCAGAGTAAAGGCATCTTGTACCGATGCAAATGATAAAGCAAACAATGTCCAAAACATAACTAGTGGAGTGTCATTTTGCATACTAACGACTGCTCCACAGCCAGACTGAGCCCCAGTGGCCTAATGGATAAGGCACTGGCCTCCTAAGCCAGGGATTGTGGGTTCGAGTCCCATCTGGGGTGTGTAGCAGAGTGGCGCAGCGGAAGCGTGCTGGGCCCATAACCCAGAGGTCGATGGACCGAAACCATCCTCTGCTATGTATGACTTTTCAAAACAAACTCAATCTCACTCATTAAAGAACATTTAAAAAGATAATGTAACATTCACAGCATGTTCAAAATACTCACTTCACCAACTCTCAAAGCCTTAATGCATACTCTCAATTCAAACTATTTAGGTGTGCTCATGACTGTCTTTCGAACTCCACTTTTCAGATATAATAAGTTGGAAAAAAAATTGTCGTGTACAAACGTTGAAGTCTTTCATACTTTTGTGAAATTGAAATTGTGAACAGAAAACAGTCAAGTACTTGAGGGGACACGGCTGACTTCCATCAACACATCTACCTTGTAATGTTTCCTCTTCCATCAGAGTAAAGGCATCTTGTACCGATGCAAATAATAAAGCAAACAATGTCCAAAACATAACTAGTGCAGTGTCATTTTGCATATTAACGACTGCTCTACAGCCAAAAAAGACCCAGGGTACGGCACTGGCCTCCTAAACCAGGGATTGTGGGTTCGAGTCCCATCTGGGGTGTGTAGCAGAGTGGCGCAGCGGAAGCGTGCTGGGCCCATAACCCAGAGGTCGATGGACCGAAACCATCCTCTGCTATGTATGACTTTTCAAAACAAACTCAATCTCACTCATTAAAGAACATTTAAAAAGATAATGTAACATTCACAGCATGTTCAAAATACTCACTTCACCAACTCTCAAAGCCTTAATGCATACTCTCAATTCAAACTATTTAGGTGTGCTCATGACTGTCTTTCGAACTCCACTTTTCAGATATAATAAGTTGGAAAAAAAATTGTCGTGTAAAAACGTTGAAGTCTTTCATACTTTTGTGAAATTGTGAACAGAAAACAGTCAAGTACTTGAGGGGACACGGCTGACTTCCAGCAACACACCGTCCTTGTAATGTTTCTTCTTCCATCAGAGAAAAGGCATCTTGTTCCGATCACCGATGCAGTGCTTTTTTCGTGGAACTTAAGAATTTGGGGACTTTTCCGGGGCATGTCCAAGAAATCGTAAAAAAAATTCTATGGCATTAACCGGAGTCTTTTGTGGTGATTTTTTCCATGGTGGTTATCACATAAGTATTAGTTTGCAGATCAAAGAGGTCAAATTTCTGTATTGTAGTATGGTGGGAAAGGACTTCCACATTCAAACAGAACACAGTCAAGTATTTGAGGGGACACGGCTGACTTCCATCAACACATCGTCAACACACCGTCCTTGTAATGTTTCTTCTTCCATCAGAGTAAAGGCATCTTGTTCCGATTACCGATGCAGTGCTTTTTTCGTGGAACTTAAGAATTTGGGGACCTTTCCGGGGCATGTCCAAGAAATCGTAAAAAAAATTCTATGGCATTAACCGGAGTCTTTTGTGGTGATTTTTTCCATGGTGCTTATCACATAAGTATTACTTTGCAGATCAAAGAGGTCAAATTTCTGTATTGTAGTATGGTGGGAAAGGACTTCCACATTCAAACAGAACACAGTCAAGTATTTGAGGTGACACGGCTGACTTCCATCAACACATCTACCTTGTAATGTTTCCTCTTCCATCAGAGTAAAGGCATCTTGTACCGATGCAAATGATAAAGCAAACAATGTCCAAAACATAACTAGTGGAGTGTCATTTTGCATACTAACGA
This sequence comes from Leuresthes tenuis, assembly GCF_036924035.1. Lineage (NCBI taxonomy): Eukaryota > Metazoa > Chordata > Actinopteri > Atheriniformes > Atherinopsidae > Leuresthes > Leuresthes tenuis. Next base: position 6,697,682 of record NW_027325377.1, on the reverse strand, counting down.
CTGCTCCACAGCCAGACTGAGCCCCAGTGGCCTAATGGATAAGGCACTGGCCTCCTAAGCCAGGGATTGTGGGTTCGAGTCCCATCTGGGGTGTGTAGCAGAGTGGCGCAGCGGAAGCGTGCTGGGCCCATAACCCAGAGGTCGATGGACCGAAACCATCCTCTGCTATGTATGACTTTTCAAAACAAACTCAATCTCACTCATTAAAGAACATTTAAAAAGATAATGTAACATTCACAGCATGTTCTAAATACTCACTTCACCAACTCTCAAAGCCTTAATGCATACTCTCAATTCAAACTATTTAGGTGTGCTCATGACTGTCTTTCGAACTCCACTTTTCAGATATAATAAGTTGGAAAAAAAATTGTCGTGTACAAACGTTGAAGTCTTTCATACTTTTGTGAAATTGTGAACAGAAAACAGTCAAGTACTTGAGGGGACACGGCTGACTTCCAGCAACACACCGTCCTTGTAATGTTTCTTCTTCCATCAGAGAAAAGGCATCTTGTTCCGATTACCGATGCAGTGCTTTTTTCGTGGAACTTAAGAATTTGGGGACTTTTCCGGGGCATGTCCAAGAAATCGTAAAAAAAATTCTATGGCATTAACCGGAGTCTTTTGTGGTGATTTTTTCCATGGTGGTTATCACATAAGTATTAGTTTGCAGATCAAAGAGGTCAAATTTCTGTATTGTAGTATGGTGGGAAAGGACTTCTACATTCAAACAGAACACAGTCAAGTATTTGAGGGGACACGGCTGACTTCCATCAACACATCGTCAACACACCGTCCTTGTAATGTTTCTTCTTCCATCAGAGTAAAGGC
>NW_027325377.1:6691854-6694354 GCF_036924035.1 Leuresthes tenuis | reverse complement strand
TTCCATGGTGGTTATCACATAAGTATTACTTTGCAGATCAAAGAGGTCAAATTTCTGTATTGTAGTATGGTGGGAAAGGACTTCCACATTCAAACAGAACACAGTCAAGTATTTGAGGGGACACGGCTGACTTCCATCAACACATCTACCTTGTAATGTTTCCTCTTCCATCAGAGTAAAGGCATCTTGTACCGATGCAAATGATAAAGCAAACAATGTCCAAAACATAACTAGTGCAGTGTCATTTTGCATATTAACCACTGCTCTACAGCCAAAAAAGACCCAGGGTACGGCACTGGCCCCCTAAGCCAGGGATTGTGGGTTTGAGTCCCATCTGGGGTGTGTAGCAGAGTGGCGCAGCGGAAGCGTGCTGGGCCCATAACCCAGAGGTCGATGGACCGAAACCATCCTCTGCTATGTATGACTTTTCAAAACAAACTCAATCTCACTCATTAAAGAACATTTAAAAAGATAATGTAACATTCACAGCATGTTCAAAATACTCACTTCACCAACTCTCAAAGCCTTAATGCATACTCTCAATTCAAACTATTTAGGTGTGCTCATGACTGTCTTTCGAACTCCACTTTTCAGATATAATAAGTTGGAAAAAAAATTGTCGTGTACAAACGTTGAAGTCTTTCATACTTTTGTGAAATTGTGAACAGAAAACAGTCAAGTACTTGAGGGGACACGGCTGACTTCCAGCAACACACCGTCCTTGTAATGTTTCTTCTTCCATCAGAGAAAAGGCATCTTGTTCCGATTACCGATGCAGTGCTTTTTTCGTGGAACTTAAGAATTTGGGGACTTTTCCGGGGCATGTCCAAGAAATCGTAAAAAAAATTCTATGGCATTAACCGGAGTCTTTTGTGGTGATTTTTTCCATGGTGGTTATCACATAAGTATTAGTTTGCAGATCAAAGAGGTCAAATTTCTGTATTGTAGTATGGTGGGAAAGAACTTCCACATTCAAACAGAACACAGTCAAGTATTTGAGGGGACACGGCTGACTTCCATCAACACATCGTCAACACACCGTCCTTGTAATGTTTCTTCTTCCATCAGAGTAAAGGCATCTTGTTCCGATTACCGATGCAGTGCTTTTTTCGTGGAACTTAAGAATTTGGGGACCTTTCCGGGGCATGTCCAAGAAATCGTAAAAAAAATTCTATGGCATTAACCGGAGTCTTTTGTGGTGATTTTTTCCATGGTGGTTATCACATAAGTATTACTTTGCAGATCAAAGAGGTCAAATTTCTGTATTGTAGTATGGTGGGAAAGGACTTTCACATTCAAACAGAACACAGTCAAGTATTTGAGGGGACACGGCTGACTTCCATCAACACATCTACCTTGTAATGTTTCCTCTTCCATCAGAGTAAAGGCATCTTGTACCGATGCAAATGATAAAGCAAACAATGTCCAAAACATAACTAGTGCAGTGTCATTTTGCATATTAACCACTGCTCTACAGCCAAAAAAGACCCAGGGTACGGCACTGGCCCCCTAAGCCAGGGATTGTGGGTTTGAGTCCCATCTGGGGTGTGTAGCAGAGTGGCCCAGCGGAAGCGTGCTGGGCCCATAACCCAGAGGTCGATGGACCGAAACCATCCTCTGCTATGTATGACTTTTCAAAACAAACTCAATCTCACTCATTAAAGAACATTTAAAAAGATAATGTAACATTCACAGCATGTTCAAAATACTCACTTCACCAACTGTCAAAGCCTTAATGCATACTCTCAATTCAAACTATTTAGGTGTGCTCATGACTGTCTTTCGAACTCCACTTTTCAGATATAATAAGTTGGAAAAAAAATTGTCGTGTACAAACGTTGAAGTCTTTCATACTTTTGTGAAATTGTGAACAGAAAACAGTCAAGTACTTGAGGGGACACGGCTGACTTCCAGCAACACACCGTCCTTGTAATGTTTCTTCTTCCATCAGAGAAAAGGCATCTTGTTCCGATTACCGATGCAGTGCTTTTTTCGTGGAACTTAAGAATTTGGGGACTTTTCCGGGGCATGTCCAAGAAATCGTAAAAAAAATTCTATGGCATTAACCGGAGTCTTTTGTGGTGATTTTTTCCATGGTGGTTATCACATATGTATTAGTTTGCAGATCAAAGAGGTCAAATTTCTGTATTGTAGTATGGTGGGAAAGGACTTCCACATTCAAACAGAACACAGTCAAGTATTTGAGGGGACACGGCTGACTTCCATCAACACATCGTCAACACACCGTCCTTGTAATGTTTCTTCTTCCATCAGAGTAAAGGCATCTTGTTCCGATTACCGATGCAGTGCTTTTTTCGTGGAACTTAAGAATTTGGGGACTTTTCCGGGGCATGTCCAAGAAATCGTAAAAAAAATTCTATGGCATTAACCGGAGTCTTTTGTGGTGATTTTTTCCATGGTGGTTATCACATAAGTATTAGTTTGCAGATCAAAGAGGTCAAATTTCTGTATTGTAGTATGGTGGGAAAGGACTTCCACA
>NW_027325377.1:6676988-6684488 GCF_036924035.1 Leuresthes tenuis | reverse complement strand
ACTCACTTCACCAACTCTCAAAGCCTTAATGCATACTCTCAATTCAAACTATTTAGGTGTGCTCATGACTGTCTTTCGAACTCCACTTTTCAGATATAATAAGTTGGAAAAAAAATTGTCGTGTACAAACGTTGAAGTCTTTCATACTTTTGTGAAATTGTGAACAGAAAACAGTCAAGTACTTGAGGGGACACGGCTGACTTCCAGCAACACACCGTCCTTGTAATGTTTCTTCTTCCATCAGAGAAAAGGCATCTTGTTCCGATTACCGATGCAGTGCTTTTTTCGTGGAACTTAAGAATTTGGGGACTTTTCCGGGGCATGTCCAAGAAATCGTAAAAAAAATTCTATGGCATTAACCGGAGTCTTTTGTGGTGATTTTTTCCATGGTGGTTATCACATAAGTATTAGTTTGCAGATCAAAGAGGTCAAATTTCTGTATTGTAGTATGGTGGGAAAGGACTTCCACATTCAAACAGAACACAGTCAAGTATTTGAGGGGACACGGCTGACTTCCATCAACACATCGTCAACACACCGTCCTTGTAATGTTTCTTCTTCCATCAGAGTAAAGGCATCTTGTTCCGATTACCGATGCAGTGCTTTTTTCGTGGAACTTAAGAATTTGGGGACCTTTCCGGGGCATGTCCAAGAAATCGTAAAAAAAATTCTATGGCATTAACCGGAGTCTTTTGTGGTGATTTTTTCCATGGTGGTTATCACATAAGTATTACTTTGCAGATCAAAGAGGTCAAATTTCTGTATTGTAGTATGGTGGGAAAGGACTTCCACATTCAAACAGAACACAGTCAAGTATTTGAGGGGACACGGCTGACTTCCATCAACACATCTACCTTGTAATGTTTCCTCTTCCATCAGAGTAAAGGCATCTTGTACCGATGCAAATGATAAAGCAAACAATGTCCAAAACATAACTAGTGCAGTGTCATTTTGCATATTAACCACTGCTCTACAGCCAAAAAAGACCCAGGGTACGGCACTGGCCCCCTAAGCCAGGGATTGTGGGTTTGAGTCCCATCTGGGGTGTGTAGCAGAGTGGCGCAGCGGAAGCGTGCTGGGCCCATAACCCAGAGGTCGATGGACCGAAACCATCCTCTGCTATGTATGACTTTTCAAAACAAACTCAATCTCACTCATTAAAGAACATTTAAAAAGATAATGTAACATTCACAGCATGTTCAAAATACTCACTTCACCAACTCTCAAAGCCTTAATGCATACTCTCAATTCAAACTATTTAGGTGTGCTCATGACTGTCTTTCGAACTCCACTTTTCAGATATAATAAGTTGGAAAAAAAATTGTCGTGTACAAACGTTGAAGTCTTTCATACTTTTGTGAAATTGTGAACAGAAAACAGTCAAGTACTTGAGGGGACACGGCTGACTTCCAGCAACACACCGTCCTTGTAATGTTTCTTCTTCCATCAGAGAAAAGGCATCTTGTTCCGATTACCGATGCAGTGCTTTTTTCGTGGAACTTAAGAATTTGGGGACTTTTCCGGGGCATGTCCAAGAAATCGTAAAAAAAATTCTATGGCATTAACCGGAGTCTTTTGTGGTGATTTTTTCCATGGTGGTTATCACATAAGTATTAGTTTGCAGATCAAAGAGGTCAAATTTCTGTATTGTAGTATGGTGGGAAAGAACTTCCACATTCAAACAGAACACAGTCAAGTATTTGAGGGGACACGGCTGACTTCCATCAACACATCGTCAACACACCGTCCTTGTAATGTTTCTTCTTCCATCAGAGTAAAGGCATCTTGTTCCGATTACCGATGCAGTGCTTTTTTCGTGGAACTTAAGAATTTGGGGACCTTTCCGGGGCATGTCCAAGAAATCGTAAAAAAAATTCTATGGCATTAACCGGAGTCTTTTGTGGTGATTTTTTCCATGGTGGTTATCACATAAGTATTACTTTGCAGATCAAAGAGGTCAAATTTCTGTATTGTAGTATGGTGGGAAAGGACTTTCACATTCAAACAGAACACAGTCAAGTATTTGAGGGGACACGGCTGACTTCCATCAACACATCTACCTTGTAATGTTTCCTCTTCCATCAGAGTAAAGGCATCTTGTACCGATGCAAATGATAAAGCAAACAATGTCCAAAACATAACTAGTGCAGTGTCATTTTGCATATTAACCACTGCTCTACAGCCAAAAAAGACCCAGGGTACGGCACTGGCCCCCTAAGCCAGGGATTGTGGGTTTGAGTCCCATCTGGGGTGTGTAGCAGAGTGGCCCAGCGGAAGCGTGCTGGGCCCATAACCCAGAGGTCGATGGACCGAAACCATCCTCTGCTATGTATGACTTTTCAAAACAAACTCAATCTCACTCATTAAAGAACATTTAAAAAGATAATGTAACATTCACAGCATGTTCAAAATACTCACTTCACCAACTGTCAAAGCCTTAATGCATACTCTCAATTCAAACTATTTAGGTGTGCTCATGACTGTCTTTCGAACTCCACTTTTCAGATATAATAAGTTGGAAAAAAAATTGTCGTGTACAAACGTTGAAGTCTTTCATACTTTTGTGAAATTGTGAACAGAAAACAGTCAAGTACTTGAGGGGACACGGCTGACTTCCAGCAACACACCGTCCTTGTAATGTTTCTTCTTCCATCAGAGAAAAGGCATCTTGTTCCGATTACCGATGCAGTGCTTTTTTCGTGGAACTTAAGAATTTGGGGACTTTTCCGGGGCATGTCCAAGAAATCGTAAAAAAAATTCTATGGCATTAACCGGAGTCTTTTGTGGTGATTTTTTCCATGGTGGTTATCACATAAGTATTAGTTTGCAGATCAAAGAGGTCAAATTTCTGTATTGTAGTATGGTGGGAAAGGACTTCCACATTCAAACAGAACACAGTCAAGTATTTGAGGGGACACGGCTGACTTCCATCAACACATCTACCTTGTAATGTTTCCTCTTCCATCAGAGTAAAGGCATCTTGTACCGATGCAAATGATAAAGCAAACAATGTCCAAAACATAACTAGTGCAGTGTCATTTTGCATATTAACGACTGCTCTACAGCCAAAAAAGACCCAGGGTACGGCACTGGCCCCCTAAGCCAGGGATTGTGGGTTTGAGTCCCATCTGGGTTGTGTAGCAGAGTGGCGCAGCGGAAGCGTGCTGGGCCCATAACCCAGAGGTCGATGGACCGAAACCATCCTCTGCTATGTATGACTTTTCAAAACAAACTCAATCTCACTCATTAAAGAACATTTAAAAAGATAATGTAACATTCACAGCATGTTCAAATTACTCACTTCACCAACTCTCAAAGCCTTAATGCATACTCTCAATTCAAACTATTTAGGTGTGCTCATGACTGTCTTTCGAACTCCACTTTTCAGATATAATAAGTTGGAAAAAAAATTGTCGTGTACAAACGTTGAAGTCTTTCATACTTTTGTGAAATTGAAATTGTGAACAGAACACAGTCAAGTATTTGAGGGGACACGGCTGACTTCCATCAACACATCTACCTTGTAATGTTTCCTCTTCCATCAGAGTAAAGGCATCTTGTACCGATGCAAATGATAAAGCAAACAATGTCCAAAACATAACTAGTGCAGTGTCATTTTGCATATTAACGACTGCTCTACAGCCAAAAAAGACCCAGGGTACGGCACTGGCCCCCTAAGCCAGGGATTGTGGGTTTGAGTCCCATCTGGGGTGTGTAGCAGAGTGGCGCAGCGGAAGCGTGCTGGGCCCATAACCCAGAGGTCGATGGACCGAAACCATCCTCTGCTATGTATGACTTTTCAAAACAAACTCAATCTCACTCATTAAAGAACATTTAAAAAGATAATGTAACATTCACAGCATGTTCCAAATACTCACTTCACCAACTCTCAAAGCCTTAATGCATACTCTCAATTCAAACTATTTAGGTGTGCTCATGACTGTCTTTCGAACTCCACTTTTCAGATATAATAAGTTGGAAAAAAAATTGTCGTGTACAAACGTTGAAGTCTTTCATACTTTTGTGAAATTGAAATTGTGAACAGAAAACAGTCAAGTACTTGAGGGGACACGGCTGACTTCCATCAACACATCTACCTTGTAATGTTTCCTCTTCCATCAGAGTAAAGGCATCTTGTACCGATGCAAATAATAAAGCAAACAATGTCCAAAACATAACTAGTGCAGTGTCATTTTGCATATTAACCACTGCTCTACAGCCAAAAAAGACCCAGGGTACGGCACTGGCCTCCTAAACCAGGGATTGTGGGTTCGAGTCCCATCTGGGGTGTGTAGCAGAGTGGCGCAGCGGAAGCGCGCTGGGCCCATAACCCAGAGGTCGATGGACCGAAACCATCCTCTGCTATGTATGACTTTTCAAAACAAACTCAATCTCACTCATTAAAGAACATTTAAAAAGATAATGTAACATTCACAGCATGTTCAAAATACTCACTTCACCAACTGTCAAAGCCTTAATGCATACTCTCAATTCAAACTATTTAGGTGTGCTCATGACTGTCTTTCGAACTCCACTTTTCAGATATAATAAGTTGGAAAAAAAATTGTCGTGTACAAACGTTGAAGTCTTTCATACTTTTGTGAAATTGTGAACAGAAAACAGTCAAGTACTTGAGGGGACACGGCTGACTTCCAGCAACACACCGTCCTTGTAATGTTTCTTCTTCCATCAGAGAAAAGGCATCTTGTTCCGATTACCGATGCAGTGCTTTTTTCGTGGAACTTAAGAATTTGGGGACTTTTCCGGGGCATGTCCAAGAAATCGTAAAAAAAATTCTATGGCATTAACCGGAGTCTTTTGTGGTGATTTTTTCCATGGTGGTTATCACATAAGTATTAGTTTGCAGATCAAAGAGGTCAAATTTCTGTATTGTAGTATGGTGGGAAAGGACTTCCACATTCAAACAGAACACAGTCAAGTATTTGAGGGGACACGGCTGACTTCCATCAACACATCTACCTTGTAATGTTTCCTCTTCCATCAGAGTAAAGGCATCTTGTACCGATGCAAATGATAAAGCAAACAATGTCCAAAACATAACTAGTGCAGTGTCATTTTGCATATTAACGACTGCTCTACAGCCAAAAAAGACCCAGGGTACGGCACTGGCCCCCTAAGCCAGGGATTGTGGGTTTGAGTCCCATCTGGGTTGTGTAGCAGAGTGGCGCAGCGGAAGCGTGCTGGGCCCATAACCCAGAGGTCGATGGACCGAAACCATCCTCTGCTATGTATGACTTTTCAAAACAAACTCAATCTCACTCATTAAAGAACATTTAAAAAGATAATGTAACATTCACAGCATGTTCAAATTACTCACTTCACCAACTCTCAAAGCCTTAATGCATACTCTCAATTCAAACTATTTAGGTGTGCTCATGACTGTCTTTCGAACTCCACTTTTCAGATATAATAAGTTGGAAAAAAAATTGTCGTGTACAAACGTTGAAGTCTTTCATACTTTTGTGAAATTGAAATTGTGAACAGAACACAGTCAAGTATTTGAGGGGACACGGCTGACTTCCATCAACACATCTACCTTGTAATGTTTCCTCTTCCATCAGAGTAAAGGCATCTTGTACCGATGCAAATGATAAAGCAAACAATGTCCAAAACATAACTAGTGCAGTGTCATTTTGCATATTAACGACTGCTCTACAGCCAAAAAAGACCCAGGGTACGGCACTGGCCCCCTAAGCCAGGGATTGTGGGTTTGAGTCCCATCTGGGGTGTGTAGCAGAGTGGCGCAGCGGAAGCGTGCTGGGCCCATAACCCAGAGGTCGATGGACCGAAACCATCCTCTGCTATGTATGACTTTTCAAAACAAACTCAATCTCACTCATTAAAGAACATTTAAAAAGATAATGTAACATTCACAGCATGTTCCAAATACTCACTTCACCAACTCTCAAAGCCTTAATGCATACTCTCAATTCAAACTATTTAGGTGTGCTCATGACTGTCTTTCGAACTCCACTTTTCAGATATAATAAGTTGGAAAAAAAATTGTCGTGTACAAACGTTGAAGTCTTTCATACTTTTGTGAAATTGAAATTGTGAACAGAAAACAGTCAAGTACTTGAGGGGACACGGCTGACTTCCATCAACACATCTACCTTGTAATGTTTCCTCTTCCATCAGAGTAAAGGCATCTTGTACCGATGCAAATAATAAAGCAAACAATGTCCAAAACATAACTAGTGCAGTGTCATTTTGCATATTAACCACTGCTCTACAGCCAAAAAAGACCCAGGGTACGGCACTGGCCTCCTAAACCAGGGATTGTGGGTTCGAGTCCCATCTGGGGTGTGTAGCAGAGTGGCGCAGCGGAAGCGCGCTGGGCCCATAACCCAGAGGTCGATGGACCGAAACCATCCTCTGCTATGTATGACTTTTCAAAACAAACTCAATCTCACTCATTAAAGAACATTTAAAAAGATAATGTAACATTCACAGCATGTTCAAAATACTCACTTCACCAACTCTCAAAGCCTTAATGCATACTCTCAATTCAAACTATTTAGGTGTGCTCATGACTGTCTTTCGAACTCCACTTTTCAGATATAATAAGTTGGAAAAAAAATTGTCGTGTACAAACGTTGAAGTCTTTCATACTTTTGTGAAATTGTGAACAGAAAACAGTCAAGTACTTGAGGGGACACGGCTGACTTCCAGCAACACACCGTCCTTGTAATGTTTCTTCTTCCATCAGAGAAAAGGCATCTTGTTCCGATTACCGATGCAGTGCTTTTTTCGTGGAACTTAAGAATTTGGGGACTTTTCCGGGGCATGTCCAAGAAATCGTAAAAAAAATTCTATGGCATTAACCGGAGTCTTTTGTGGTGATTTTTTCCATGGTGGTTATCACATAAGTATTAGTTTGCAGATCAAAGAGGTCAAATTTCTGTATTGTAGTATGGTGGGAAAGGACTTCCACATTCAAACAGAACACAGTCAAGTATTTGAGGGGACACGGCTGACTTCCATCAACACATCGTCAACACACCGTCCTTGTAATGTTTCTTCTTCCATCAGAGTAAAGGCATCTTGTTCCGATTACCGATGCAGTGCTTTTTTCGTGGAACTTAAGAATTTGGGGACCTTTCCGGGGCATGTCCAAGAAATCGTAAAAAAAATTCTATGGCATTAACCGGAGTCTTTTGTGGTGATTTTTTCCATGGTGGTTATCACATAAGTATTACTTTGCAGATCAAAGAGGTCAAATTTCTGTATTGTAGTATGGTGGGAAAGGACTTCCACATTCAAACAGAACACAGTCAAGTATTTGAGGGGACACGGCTGACTTCCATCAACACATCTACCTTGTAATGTTTCCTCTTCCATCAGAGTAAAGGCATCTTGTACCGATGCAAATGATAAAGCAAACAATGTCCAAAACATAACTAGTGGAGTGTCATTTTGCATACTAACGACTGCTCCACAGCCAGACTGAGCCCCAGTGGCCTAATGGATAAGGCACTG
>NW_027325377.1:6671988-6674488 GCF_036924035.1 Leuresthes tenuis | reverse complement strand
AGCGTGCTGGGCCCATAACCCAGAGGTCGATGGACCGAAACCATCCTCTGCTATGTATGACTTTTCAAAACAAACTCAATCTCACTCATTAAAGAACATTTAAAAAGATAATGTAACATTCACAGCATGTTCAAAATACTCACTTCACCAACTCTCAAAGCCTTAATGCATACTCTCAATTCAAACTATTTAGGTGTGCTCATGACTGTCTTTCGAACTCCACTTTTCAGATATAATAAGTTGGAAAAGAAATTGTCGTGTACAAACGTTGAAGTCTTTCATACTTTTGTGAAATTGAAATTGTGAACAGAAAACAGTCAAGTACTTGAGGGGACACGGCTGACTTCCATCAACACATCTACCTTGTAATGTTTCCTCTTCCATCAGAGTAAAGGCATCTTGTACCGATGCAAATAATAAAGCAAACAATGTCCAAAACATAACTAGTGCAGTGTCATTTTGCATATTAACGACTGCTCTACAGCCAAAAAAGACCCAGGGTACGGCACTGGCCTCCTAAACCAGGGATTGTGGGTTCGAGTCCCATCTGGGGTGTGTAGCAGAGTGGCGCAGCGGAAGCGTGCTGGGCCCATAACCCAGAGGTCGATGGACCGAAACCATCCTCTGCTATGTATGACTTTTCAAAACAAACTCAATCTCACTCATTAAAGAACATTTAAAAAGATAATGTAACATTCACAGCATGTTCAAAATACTCACTTCACCAACTCTCAAAGCCTTAATGCATACTCTCAATTCAAACTATTTAGGTGTGCTCATGACTGTCTTTCGAACTCCACTTTTCAGATATAATAAGTTGGAAAAAAAATTGTCGTGTACAAACGTTGAAGTCTTTCATACTTTTGTGAAATTGTGAACAGAAAACAGTCAAGTACTTGAGGGGACACGGCTGACTTCCAGCAACACACCGTCCTTGTAATGTTTCTTCTTCCATCAGAGAAAAGGCATCTTGTTCCGATTACCGATGCAGTGCTTTTTTCGTGGAACTTAAGAATTTGGGGACTTTTCCGGGGCATGTCCAAGAAATCGTAAAAAAAATTCTATGGCATTAACCGGAGTCTTTTGTGGTGATTTTTTCCATGGTGGTTATCACATAAGTATTAGTTTGCAGATCAAAGAGGTCAAATTTCTGTATTGTAGTATGGTGGGAAAGGACTTCCACATTCAAACAGAACACAGTCAAGTATTTGAGGGGACACGGCTGACTTCCATCAACACATCGTCAACACACCGTCCTTGTAATGTTTCTTCTTCCATCAGAGTAAAGGCATCTTGTTCCGATTACCGATGCAGTGCTTTTTTCGTGGAACTTAAGAATTTGGGGACCTTTCCGGGGCATGTCCAAGAAATCGTAAAAAAAATTCTATGGCATTAACCGGAGTCTTTTGTGGTGATTTTTTCCATGGTGGTTATCACATAAGTATTACTTTGCAGATCAAAGAGGTCAAATTTCTGTATTGTAGTATGGTGGGAAAGGACTTCCACATTCAAACAGAACACAGTCAAGTATTTGAGGGGACACGGCTGACTTCCATCAACACATCTACCTTGTAATGTTTCCTCTTCCATCAGAGTAAAGGCATCTTGTACCGATGCAAATGATAAAGCAAACAATGTCCAAAACATAACTAGTGCAGTGTCATTTTGCATATTAACCACTGCTCTACAGCCAAAAAAGACCCAGGGTACGGCACTGGCCCCCTAAGCCAGGGATTGTGGGTTTGAGTCCCATCTGGGGTGTGTAGCAGAGTGGCGCAGCGGAAGCGTGCTGGGCCCATAACCCAGAGGTCGATGGACCGAAACCATCCTCTGCTATGTATGACTTTTCAAAACAAACTCAATCTCACTCATTAAAGAACATTTAAAAAGATAATGTAACATTCACAGCATGTTCAAAATACTCACTTCACCAACTCTCAAAGCCTTAATGCATACTCTCAATTCAAACTATTTAGGTGTGCTCATGACTGTCTTTCGAACTCCACTTTTCAGATATAATAAGTTGGAAAAAAAATTGTCGTGTACAAACGTTGAAGTCTTTCATACTTTTGTGAAATTGTGAACAGAAAACAGTCAAGTACTTGAGGGGACACGGCTGACTTCCAGCAACACACCGTCCTTGTAATGTTTCTTCTTCCATCAGAGAAAAGGCATCTTGTTCCGATTACCGATGCAGTGCTTTTTTCGTGGAACTTAAGAATTTGGGGACTTTTCCGGGGCATGTCCAAGAAATCGTAAAAAAAATTCTATGGCATTAACCGGAGTCTTTTGTGGTGATTTTTTCCATGGTGGTTATCACATAAGTATTAGTTTGCAGATCAAAGAGGTCAAATTTCTGTATTGTAGTATGGTGGGAAAGAACTTCCACATTCAAACAGAACACAGTCAAGTATTTGAGGGGACACGGCTGACTTCCATCAACACATCGTCAACACACCGTCCTTGTAATGTTTCTTCTTCCATCAGAGTAAAGGCATCT
>NW_027325377.1:6661988-6666988 GCF_036924035.1 Leuresthes tenuis | reverse complement strand
CCATCAGAGAAAAGGCATCTTGTTCCGATTACCGATGCAGTGCTCTTTTCGTGGAACTTAAGAATTTGGGGACTTTTCCGGGGCATGTCCAAGAAATCGTAAAAAAAATTCTATGGCATTAACCGGAGTCTTTTGTGGTGATTTTTTCCATGGTGGTTATCACATAAGTATTAGTTTGCAGATCAAAGAGGTCAAATTTCTGTATTGTAGTATGGTGGGAAAGGACTTCCACATTCAAACAGAACACAGTCAAGTATTTGAGGGGACACGGCTGACTTCCATCAACACATCGTCAACACACCGTCCTTGTAATGTTTCTTCTTCCATCAGAGTAAAGGCATCTTGTTCCGATTACCGATGCAGTGCTTTTTTCGTGGAACTTAAGAATTTGGGGACCTTTCCGGGGCATGTCCAAGAAATCGTAAAAAAAATTCTATGGCATTAACTGGAGTCTTTTATGGTGATTTTTTCCATGGTGGTTATCACATAAGTATTACTTTGCAGATCAAAGAGGTCAAATTTCTGTATTGTAGTATGGTGGGAAAGGACTTCCACATTCAAACAGAACACAGTCAAGTATTTGAGGGGACACGGCTGACTTCCATCAACACATCTACCTTGTAATGTTTCCTCTTCCATCAGAGTAAAGGCATCTTGTACCGATGCAAATGATAAAGCAAACAATGTCCAAAACATAACTAGTGCAGTGTCATTTTGCATATTAACGACTGCTCTACAGCCAAAAAAGACCCAGGGTACGGCACTGGCCTCCTAAGCCAGGGATTGTGGGTTCGAGTCCCATCTGGGGTGTGTAGCAGAGTGGCGCAGCGGAAGCGTGCTGGGCCCATAACCCAGAGGTCGATGGACCGAAACCATCCTCTGCTATGTATGACTTTTCAAAACAAACTCAATCTCACTCATTAAAGAACATTTAAAAAGATAATGTAACATTCACAGCATGTTCAAAATACTCACTTCACCAACTCTCAAAGCCTTAATGCATACTCTCAATTCAAACTATTTAGGTGTGCTCATGACTGTCTTTCGAACTCCACTTTTCAGATATAATAAGTTGGAAAAAAAATTGTCGTGTACAAACGTTGAAGTCTTTCATATTTTTGTGAAATTGAAATTGTGAACAGAAAACAGTCAAGTACTTGAGGGGACACGGCTGACTTCCATCAACACATCTACCTTGTAATGTTTCCTCTTCCATCAGAGTAAAGGCATCTTGTACCGATGCAAATAATAAAGCAAACAATGTCCAAAACATAACTAGTGCAGTGTCATTTTGCATATTAACGACTGCTCTACAGCCAAAAAAGACCCAGGGTACGGCACTGGCCTCCTAAACCAGGGATTGTGGGTTCGAGTCCAATCTGGGGTGTGTAGCAGAGTGGCGCAGCGGAAGCGTGCTGGGCCCATAACCCAGAGGTCGATGGACCGAAACCATCCTCTGCTATGTATGACTTTTCAAAACAAACTCAATCTCACTCATTAAAGAACATTTAAAAAGATAATGTAACATTCACAGCATGTTCAAAATACTCACTTCACCAACTCTCAAAGCCTTAATGCATACTCTCAATTCAAACTATTTAGGTGTGCTCATGACTGTCTTTCGAACTCCACTTTTCAGATATAATAAGTTGGAAAAAAAATTGTCGTGTACAAACGTTGAAGTCTTTCATACTTTTGTGAAATTGTGAACAGAAAACAGTCAAGTACTTGAGGGGACACGGCTGACTTCCAGCAACACACCGTCCTTGTAATGTTTCTTCTTCCATCAGAGAAAAGGCATCTTGTTCCGATTACCGATGCAGTGCTTTTTTCGTGGAACTTAAGAATTTGGGGACTTTTCCGGGGCATGTCCAAGAAATCGTAAAAAAAATTCTATGGCATTAACCGGAGTCTTTTGTGGTGATTTTTTCCATGGTGGTTATCACATAAGTATTAGTTTGCAGATCAAAGAGGTCAAATTTCTGTATTGTAGTATGGTGGGAAAGGACTTCCACATTCAAACAGAACACAGTCAAGTATTTGAGGGGACACGGCTGACTTCCATCAACACATCGTCAACACACCGTCCTTGTAATGTTTCTTCTTCCATCAGAGTAAAGGCATCTTGTTCCGATTACCGATGCAGTGCTTTTTTCGTGGAACTTAAGAATTTGGGGACCTTTCCGGGGCATGTCCAAGAAATCGTAAAAAAAATTCTATGGCATTAACCGGAGTCTTTTATGGTGATTTTTTCCATGGTGGTTATCACATAAGTATTACTTTGCAGATCAAAGAGGTCAAATTTCTGTATTGTAGTATGGTGGGAAAGGACTTCCACATTCAAACAGAACACAGTCAAGTATTTGAGGGGACACGGCTGACTTCCATCAACACATCTACCTTGTAATGTTTCCTCTTCCATCAGAGTAAAGGCATCTTGTACCGATGCAAATGATAAAGCAAACAATGTCCAAAACATAACTAGTGCAGTGTCATTTTGCATATTAACGACTGCTCTACAGCCAAAAAAGACCCAGGGTACGGCACTGGCCCCCTAAGCCAGGGATTGTGGGTTTGAGTCCCATCTGGGGTGTGTAGCAGAGTGGCGCAGCGGAAGCGTGCTGGGCCCATAACCCAGAGGTCGATGGACCGAAACCATCCTCTGCTATGTATGACTTTTCAAAACAAACTCAATCTCACTCATTAAAGAACATTTAAAAAGATAATGTAACATTCACAGCATGTTCAAAATACTCACTTCACCAACTGTCAAAGCCTTAATGCATACTCTCAATTCAAACTATTTAGGTGTGCTCATGACTGTCTTTCGAACTCCACTTTTCAGATATAATAAGTTGGAAAAAAAATTGTCGTGTACAAACGTTGAAGTCTTTCATACTTTTGTGAAATTGAAATTGTGAACAGAAAACAGTCAAGTACTTGAGGGGACACGGCTGACTTCCATCAACACATCTACCTTGTAATGTTTCCTCTTCCATCAGAGTAAAGGCATCTTGTACCGATGCAAATAATAAAGCAAACAATGTCCAAAACATAACTAGTGCAGTGTCATTTTGCATATTAACGACTGCTCTACAGCCAAAAAAGACCCAGGGTACGGCACTGGCCCCCTAAGCCAGGGATTGTGGGTTTGAGTCCCATCTGGGGTGTGTAGCAGAGTGGCGCAGCGGAAGCGTGCTGGGCCCATAACCCAGAGGTCGATGGACCGAAACCATCCTCTGCTATGTATGACTTTTCAAAACAAACTCAATCTCACTCATTAAAGAACATTTAAAAAGATAATGTAACATTCACAGCATGTTCAAAATACTCACTTCACCAACTCTCAAAGCCTTAATGCATACTCTCAATTCAAACTATTTAGGTGTGCTCATGACTGTCTTTCGAACTCCCCTTTTCAGATATAATAAGTTGGAAAAAAAATTGTCGTGTACAAACGTTGAAGTCTTTCATACTTTTGTGAAATTGAAATTGTGAACAGAAAACAGTCAAGTACTTGAGGGGACACGGCTGACTTCCATCAACACATCTACCTTGTAATGTTTCCTCTTCCATCAGAGTAAAGGCATCTTGTACCGATGCAAATAATAAAGCAAACAATGTCCAAAACATAACTAGTGCAGTGTCATTTTGCATATTAACGACTGCTCTACAGCCAAAAAAGACCCAGGGTACGGCACTGGCCTCCTAAACCAGGGATTGTGGGTTCGAGTCCCATCTGGGGTGTGTAGCAGAGTGGCGCAGCGGAAGCGTGCTGGGCCCATAACCCAGAGGTCGATGGACCGAAACCATCCTCTGCTATGTATGACTTTTCAAAACAAACTCAATCTCACTCATTAAAGAACATTTAAAAAGATAATGTAACATTCACAGCATGTTCAAAATACTCACTTCACCAACTCTCAAAGCCTTAATGCATACTCTCAATTCAAACTATTTAGGTGTGCTCATGACTGTCTTTCGAACTCCCCTTTTCAGATATAATAAGTTGGAAAAAAAATTGTCGTGTACAAACGTTGAAGTCTTTCATACTTTTGTGAAATTGTGAACAGAAAACAGTCAAGTACTTGAGGGGACACGGCTGACTTCCAGCAACACACCGTCCTTGTAATGTTTCTTCTTCCATCAGAGAAAAGGCATCTTGTTCCGATTACCGATGCAGTGCTTTTTTCGTGGAACTTAAGAATTTGGGGACTTTTCCGGGGCATGTCCAAGAAATCGTAAAAAAAATTCTATGGCATTAACCGGAGTCTTTTGTGGTGATTTTTTCCATGGTGGTTATCACATATGTATTAGTTTGCAGATCAAAGAGGTCAAATTTCTGTATTGTAGTATGGTGGGAAAGGACTTCCACATTCAAACAGAACACAGTCAAGTATTTGAGGGGACACGGCTGACTTCCATCAACACATCGTCAACACACCGTCCTTGTAATGTTTCTTCTTCCATCAGAGTAAAGGCATCTTGTTCCGATTACCGATGCAGTGCTTTTTTCGTGGAACTTAAGAATTTGGGGACTTTTCCGGGGCATGTCCAAGAAATCGTAAAAAAAATTCTATGGCATTAACCGGAGTCTTTTGTGGTGATTTTTTCCATGGTGGTTATCACATAAGTATTACTTTGCAGATCAAAGAGGTCAAATTTCTGTATTGTAGTATGGTGGGAAAGGACTTCCACATTCAAACAGAACACAGTCAAGTATTTGAGGGGACACGGCTGACTTCCATCAACACATCTACCTTGTAATGTTTCCTCTTCCATCAGAGTAAAGGCATCTTGTACCGATGCAAATGATAAAGCAAACAATGTCCAAAACATAACTAGTGGAGTGTCATTTTGCATACTAACGACTGCTCCACAGCCAGACTGAGCCCCAGTGGCCTAATGGATAAGGCACTGGCCTCCTAAGCCAGGGATTGTGGGTTCGAGTCCCATCTGGGGTGTGTAGCAGAGTGGCGCAGCGGAAGCGTGCTGGGCCC
>NW_027325377.1:6641988-6651988 GCF_036924035.1 Leuresthes tenuis | reverse complement strand
TTTTCCATGGTGGTTATCACATAAGTATTAGTTTGCAGATCAAAGAGGTCAAATTTCTGTATTGTAGTATGGTGGGAAAGGACTTCCACATTCAAACAGAACACAGTCAAGTATTTGAGGGGACACGGCTGACTTCCATCAACACATCGTCAACACACCGTCCTTGTAATGTTTCTTCTTCCATCAGAGTAAAGGCATCTTGTTCCGATTACCGATGCAGTGCTTTTTTCGTGGAACTTAAGAATTTGGGGACCTTTCCGGGGCATGTCCAAGAAATCGTAAAAAAAATTCTATGGCATTAACTGGAGTCTTTTATGGTGATTTTTTCCATGGTGGTTATCACATAAGTATTACTTTGCAGATCAAAGAGGTCAAATTTCTGTATTGTAGTATGGTGGGAAAGGACTTCCACATTCAAACAGAACACAGTCAAGTATTTGAGGGGACACGGCTGACTTCCATCAACACATCTACCTTGTAATGTTTCCTCTTCCATCAGAGTAAAGGCATCTTGTACCGATGCAAATGATAAAGCAAACAATGTCCAAAACATAACTAGTGCAGTGTCATTTTGCATATTAACGACTGCTCTACAGCCAAAAAAGACCCAGGGTACGGCACTGGCCTCCTAAGCCAGGGATTGTGGGTTCGAGTCCCATCTGGGGTGTGTAGCAGAGTGGCGCAGCGGAAGCGTGCTGGGCCCATAACCCAGAGGTCGATGGACCGAAACCATCCTCTGCTATGTATGACTTTTCAAAACAAACTCAATCTCACTCATTAAAGAACATTTAAAAAGATAATGTAACATTCACAGCATGTTCAAAATACTCACTTCACCAACTCTCAAAGCCTTAATGCATACTCTCAATTCAAACTATTTAGGTGTGCTCATGACTGTCTTTCGAACTCCACTTTTCAGATATAATAAGTTGGAAAAAAAATTGTCGTGTACAAACGTTGAAGTCTTTCATATTTTTGTGAAATTGAAATTGTGAACAGAAAACAGTCAAGTACTTGAGGGGACACGGCTGACTTCCATCAACACATCTACCTTGTAATGTTTCCTCTTCCATCAGAGTAAAGGCATCTTGTACCGATGCAAATAATAAAGCAAACAATGTCCAAAACATAACTAGTGCAGTGTCATTTTGCATATTAACGACTGCTCTACAGCCAAAAAAGACCCAGGGTACGGCACTGGCCTCCTAAACCAGGGATTGTGGGTTCGAGTCCAATCTGGGGTGTGTAGCAGAGTGGCGCAGCGGAAGCGTGCTGGGCCCATAACCCAGAGGTCGATGGACCGAAACCATCCTCTGCTATGTATGACTTTTCAAAACAAACTCAATCTCACTCATTAAAGAACATTTAAAAAGATAATGTAACATTCACAGCATGTTCAAAATACTCACTTCACCAACTCTCAAAGCCTTAATGCATACTCTCAATTCAAACTATTTAGGTGTGCTCATGACTGTCTTTCGAACTCCACTTTTCAGATATAATAAGTTGGAAAAAAAATTGTCGTGTACAAACGTTGAAGTCTTTCATACTTTTGTGAAATTGTGAACAGAAAACAGTCAAGTACTTGAGGGGACACGGCTGACTTCCAGCAACACACCGTCCTTGTAATGTTTCTTCTTCCATCAGAGAAAAGGCATCTTGTTCCGATTACCGATGCAGTGCTTTTTTCGTGGAACTTAAGAATTTGGGGACTTTTCCGGGGCATGTCCAAGAAATCGTAAAAAAAATTCTATGGCATTAACCGGAGTCTTTTGTGGTGATTTTTTCCATGGTGGTTATCACATAAGTATTAGTTTGCAGATCAAAGAGGTCAAATTTCTGTATTGTAGTATGGTGGGAAAGGACTTCCACATTCAAACAGAACACAGTCAAGTATTTGAGGGGACACGGCTGACTTCCATCAACACATCGTCAACACACCGTCCTTGTAATGTTTCTTCTTCCATCAGAGTAAAGGCATCTTGTTCCGATTACCGATGCAGTGCTTTTTTCGTGGAACTTAAGAATTTGGGGACCTTTCCGGGGCATGTCCAAGAAATCGTAAAAAAAATTCTATGGCATTAACCGGAGTCTTTTATGGTGATTTTTTCCATGGTGGTTATCACATAAGTATTACTTTGCAGATCAAAGAGGTCAAATTTCTGTATTGTAGTATGGTGGGAAAGGACTTCCACATTCAAACAGAACACAGTCAAGTATTTGAGGGGACACGGCTGACTTCCATCAACACATCTACCTTGTAATGTTTCCTCTTCCATCAGAGTAAAGGCATCTTGTACCGATGCAAATGATAAAGCAAACAATGTCCAAAACATAACTAGTGCAGTGTCATTTTGCATATTAACGACTGCTCTACAGCCAAAAAAGACCCAGGGTACGGCACTGGCCCCCTAAGCCAGGGATTGTGGGTTTGAGTCCCATCTGGGGTGTGTAGCAGAGTGGCGCAGCGGAAGCGTGCTGGGCCCATAACCCAGAGGTCGATGGACCGAAACCATCCTCTGCTATGTATGACTTTTCAAAACAAACTCAATCTCACTCATTAAAGAACATTTAAAAAGATAATGTAACATTCACAGCATGTTCAAAATACTCACTTCACCAACTGTCAAAGCCTTAATGCATACTCTCAATTCAAACTATTTAGGTGTGCTCATGACTGTCTTTCGAACTCCACTTTTCAGATATAATAAGTTGGAAAAAAAATTGTCGTGTACAAACGTTGAAGTCTTTCATACTTTTGTGAAATTGAAATTGTGAACAGAAAACAGTCAAGTACTTGAGGGGACACGGCTGACTTCCATCAACACATCTACCTTGTAATGTTTCCTCTTCCATCAGAGTAAAGGCATCTTGTACCGATGCAAATAATAAAGCAAACAATGTCCAAAACATAACTAGTGCAGTGTCATTTTGCATATTAACGACTGCTCTACAGCCAAAAAAGACCCAGGGTACGGCACTGGCCCCCTAAGCCAGGGATTGTGGGTTTGAGTCCCATCTGGGGTGTGTAGCAGAGTGGCGCAGCGGAAGCGTGCTGGGCCCATAACCCAGAGGTCGATGGACCGAAACCATCCTCTGCTATGTATGACTTTTCAAAACAAACTCAATCTCACTCATTAAAGAACATTTAAAAAGATAATGTAACATTCACAGCATGTTCAAAATACTCACTTCACCAACTCTCAAAGCCTTAATGCATACTCTCAATTCAAACTATTTAGGTGTGCTCATGACTGTCTTTCGAACTCCCCTTTTCAGATATAATAAGTTGGAAAAAAAATTGTCGTGTACAAACGTTGAAGTCTTTCATACTTTTGTGAAATTGAAATTGTGAACAGAAAACAGTCAAGTACTTGAGGGGACACGGCTGACTTCCATCAACACATCTACCTTGTAATGTTTCCTCTTCCATCAGAGTAAAGGCATCTTGTACCGATGCAAATAATAAAGCAAACAATGTCCAAAACATAACTAGTGCAGTGTCATTTTGCATATTAACGACTGCTCTACAGCCAAAAAAGACCCAGGGTACGGCACTGGCCTCCTAAACCAGGGATTGTGGGTTCGAGTCCCATCTGGGGTGTGTAGCAGAGTGGCGCAGCGGAAGCGTGCTGGGCCCATAACCCAGAGGTCGATGGACCGAAACCATCCTCTGCTATGTATGACTTTTCAAAACAAACTCAATCTCACTCATTAAAGAACATTTAAAAAGATAATGTAACATTCACAGCATGTTCAAAATACTCACTTCACCAACTCTCAAAGCCTTAATGCATACTCTCAATTCAAACTATTTAGGTGTGCTCATGACTGTCTTTCGAACTCCCCTTTTCAGATATAATAAGTTGGAAAAAAAATTGTCGTGTACAAACGTTGAAGTCTTTCATACTTTTGTGAAATTGTGAACAGAAAACAGTCAAGTACTTGAGGGGACACGGCTGACTTCCAGCAACACACCGTCCTTGTAATGTTTCTTCTTCCATCAGAGAAAAGGCATCTTGTTCCGATTACCGATGCAGTGCTTTTTTCGTGGAACTTAAGAATTTGGGGACTTTTCCGGGGCATGTCCAAGAAATCGTAAAAAAAATTCTATGGCATTAACCGGAGTCTTTTGTGGTGATTTTTTCCATGGTGGTTATCACATATGTATTAGTTTGCAGATCAAAGAGGTCAAATTTCTGTATTGTAGTATGGTGGGAAAGGACTTCCACATTCAAACAGAACACAGTCAAGTATTTGAGGGGACACGGCTGACTTCCATCAACACATCGTCAACACACCGTCCTTGTAATGTTTCTTCTTCCATCAGAGTAAAGGCATCTTGTTCCGATTACCGATGCAGTGCTTTTTTCGTGGAACTTAAGAATTTGGGGACTTTTCCGGGGCATGTCCAAGAAATCGTAAAAAAAATTCTATGGCATTAACCGGAGTCTTTTGTGGTGATTTTTTCCATGGTGGTTATCACATAAGTATTACTTTGCAGATCAAAGAGGTCAAATTTCTGTATTGTAGTATGGTGGGAAAGGACTTCCACATTCAAACAGAACACAGTCAAGTATTTGAGGGGACACGGCTGACTTCCATCAACACATCTACCTTGTAATGTTTCCTCTTCCATCAGAGTAAAGGCATCTTGTACCGATGCAAATGATAAAGCAAACAATGTCCAAAACATAACTAGTGGAGTGTCATTTTGCATACTAACGACTGCTCCACAGCCAGACTGAGCCCCAGTGGCCTAATGGATAAGGCACTGGCCTCCTAAGCCAGGGATTGTGGGTTCGAGTCCCATCTGGGGTGTGTAGCAGAGTGGCGCAGCGGAAGCGTGCTGGGCCCATAACCCAGAGGTCGATGGACCGAAACCATCCTCTGCTATGTATGACTTTTCAAAACAAACTCAATCTCACTCATTAAAGAACATTTAAAAAGATAATGTAACATTCACAGCATGTTCAAAATACTCACTTCACCAACTCTCAAAGCCTTAATGCATACTCTCAATTCAAACTATTTAGGTGTGCTCATGACTGTCTTTCGAACTCCACTTTTCAGATATAATAAGTTGGAAAAAAAATTGTCGTGTACAAACGTTGAAGTCTTTCATACTTTTGTGAAATTGAAATTGTGAACAGAAAACAGTCAAGTACTTGAGGGGACACGGCTGACTTCCATCAACACATCTACCTTGTAATGTTTCCTCTTCCATCAGAGTAAAGGCATCTTGTACCGATGCAAATAATAAAGCAAACAATGTCCAAAACATAACTAGTGCAGTGTCATTTTGCATATTAACGACTGCTCTACAGCCAAAAAAGACCCAGGGTACGGCACTGGCCCCCTAAGCCAGGGATTGTGGGTTTGAGTCCCATCTGGGGTGTGTAGCAGAGTGGCGCAGCGGAAGCGTGCTGGGCCCATAACCCAGAGGTCGATGGACCGAAACCATCCTCTGCTATGTATGACTTTTCAAAACAAACTCAATCTCACTCATTAAAGAACATTTAAAAAGATAATGTAACATTCACAGCATGTTCAAAATACTCACTTCACCAACTCTCAAAGCCTTAATGCATACTCTCAATTCAAACTATTTAGGTGTGCTCATGACTGTCTTTCGAACTCCCCTTTTCAGATATAATAAGTTGGAAAAAAAATTGTCGTGTACAAACGTTGAAGTCTTTCATACTTTTGTGAAATTGAAATTGTGAACAGAAAACAGTCAAGTACTTGAGGGGACACGGCTGACTTCCATCAACACATCTACCTTGTAATGTTTCCTCTTCCATCAGAGTAAAGGCATCTTGTACCGATGCAAATAATAAAGCAAACAATGTCCAAAACATAACTAGTGCAGTGTCATTTTGCATATTAACGACTGCTCTACAGCCAAAAAAGACCCAGGGTACGGCACTGGCCTCCTAAACCAGGGATTGTGGGTTCGAGTCCCATCTGGGGTGTGTAGCAGAGTGGCGCAGCGGAAGCGTGCTGGGCCCATAACCCAGAGGTCGATGGACCGAAACCATCCTCTGCTATGTATGACTTTTCAAAACAAACTCAATCTCACTCATTAAAGAACATTTAAAAAGATAATGTAACATTCACAGCATGTTCAAAATACTCACTTCACCAACTCTCAAAGCCTTAATGCATACTCTCAATTCAAACTATTTAGGTGTGCTCATGACTGTCTTTCGAACTCCCCTTTTCAGATATAATAAGTTGGAAAAAAAATTGTCGTGTACAAACGTTGAAGTCTTTCATACTTTTGTGAAATTGTGAACAGAAAACAGTCAAGTACTTGAGGGGACACGGCTGACTTCCAGCAACACACCGTCCTTGTAATGTTTCTTCTTCCATCAGAGAAAAGGCATCTTGTTCCGATTACCGATGCAGTGCTTTTTTCGTGGAACTTAAGAATTTGGGGACTTTTCCGGGGCATGTCCAAGAAATCGTAAAAAAAATTCTATGGCATTAACCGGAGTCTTTTGTGGTGATTTTTTCCATGGTGGTTATCACATATGTATTAGTTTGCAGATCAAAGAGGTCAAATTTCTGTATTGTAGTATGGTGGGAAAGGACTTCCACATTCAAACAGAACACAGTCAAGTATTTGAGGGGACACGGCTGACTTCCATCAACACATCGTCAACACACCGTCCTTGTAATGTTTCTTCTTCCATCAGAGTAAAGGCATCTTGTTCCGATTACCGATGCAGTGCTTTTTTCGTGGAACTTAAGAATTTGGGGACTTTTCCGGGGCATGTCCAAGAAATCGTAAAAAAAATTCTATGGCATTAACCGGAGTCTTTTGTGGTGATTTTTTCCATGGTGGTTATCACATAAGTATTACTTTGCAGATCAAAGAGGTCAAATTTCTGTATTGTAGTATGGTGGGAAAGGACTTCCACATTCAAACAGAACACAGTCAAGTATTTGAGGGGACACGGCTGACTTCCATCAACACATCTACCTTGTAATGTTTCCTCTTCCATCAGAGTAAAGGCATCTTGTACCGATGCAAATGATAAAGCAAACAATGTCCAAAACATAACTAGTGGAGTGTCATTTTGCATACTAACGACTGCTCCACAGCCAGACTGAGCCCCAGTGGCCTAATGGATAAGGCACTGGCCTCCTAAGCCAGGGATTGTGGGTTCGAGTCCCATCTGGGGTGTGTAGCAGAGTGGCGCAGCGGAAGCGTGCTGGGCCCATAACCCAGAGGTCGATGGCCCAAAACCATCCTCTGCTATGTATGACTTTTCAAAACAAACTCAATCTCACTCATTAAAGAACATTTAAAAAGATAATGTAACATTCACAGCATGTTCAAAATACTCACTTCACCAACTCTCAAAGCCTTAATGCATACTCTCAATTCAAACTATTTAGGTGTGCTCATGACTGTCTTTCGAACTCCACTTTTCAGATATAATAAGTTGGAAAAAAAATTGTCGTGTACAAACGTTTAAGTCTTTCATACTTTTGTGAAATTGAAATTGTGAACAGAAAACAGTCAAGTACTTGAGGGGACACGGCTGACTTCCATCAACACATCTATCTTGTAATGTTTCCTCTTCCATCAGAGTAAAGGCATCTTGTACCGATGCAAATAATAAAGCAAACAATGTCCAAAACATAACTAGTGCAGTGTCATTTTGCATATTAACGACTGCTCTACAGCCAAAAAAGACCCAGGGTACGGCACTGGCCTCCTAAACCAGGGATTGTGGGTTCGAGTCCCATCTGGGGTGTGTAGCAGAGTGGCGCAGCGGAAGCGTGCTGGGCCCATAACCCAGAGGTCGATGGACCGAAACCATCCTCTGCTATGTATGACTTTTCAAAACAAACTCAATCTCACTCATTAAAGAACATTTAAAAAGATAATGTAACATTCACAGCATGTTCAAAATACTCACTTCACCAACTCTCAAAGCCTTAATGCATACTCTCAATTCAAACTATTTAGGTGTGCTCATGACTGTCTTTCGAACTCCACTTTTCAGATATAATAAGTTGGAAAAAAAATTGTCGTGTACAAACGTTGAAGTCTTTCATACTTTTGTGAAATTGTGAACAGAAAACAGTCAAGTACTTGAGGGGACACGGCTGACTTCCAGCAACACACCGTCCTTGTAATGTTTCTTCTTCCATCAGAGAAAAGGCATCTTGTTCCGATTACCGATGCAGTGCTTTTTTCGTGGAACTTAAGAATTTGGGGACTTTTCCGGGGCATGTCCAAGAAATCGTAAAAAAAATTCTATGGCATTAACCGGAGTCTTTTGTGGTGATTTTTTCCATGGTGGTTATCACATAAGTATTAGTTTGCAGATCAAAGAGGTCAAATTTCTGTATTGTAGTATGGTGGGAAAGGACTTCCACATTCAAACAGAACACAGTCAAGTATTTGAGGGGACACGGCTGACTTCCATCAACACATCTACCTTGTAATGTTTCCTCTTCCATCAGAGTAAAGGCATCTTGTACCGATGCAAATGATAAAGCAAACAATGTCCAAAACATAACTAGTGCAGTGTCATTTTGCATATTAACGACTGCTCTACAGCCAAAAAAGACCCAGGGTACGGCACTGGCCCCCTAAGCCAGGGATTGTGGGTTTGAGTCCCATCTGGGGTGTGTAGCAGAGTGGCGCAGCGGAAGCGTGCTGGGCCCATAACCCAGAGGTCGATGGACCGAAACCATCCTCTGCTATGTATGACTTTTCAAAACAAACTCAATCTCACTCATTAAAGAACATTTAAAAAGATAATGTAACATTCACAGCATGTTCAAATTACTCACTTCACCAACTCTCAAAGCCTTAATGCATACTCTCAATTCAAACTATTTAGGTGTGCTCATGACTGTCTTTCGAACTCCACTTTTCAGATATAATAAGTTGGAAAAAAAATTGTCGTGTACAAACGTTGAAGTCTTTCATACTTTTGTGAAATTGAAATTGTGAACAGAAAACAGTCAAGTACTTGAGGGGACACGGCTGACTTCCATCAACACATCTACCTTGTAATGTTTCCTCTTCCATCAGAGTAAAGGCATCTTGTACCGATGCAAATAATAAAGCAAACAATGTCCAAAACATAACTAGTGCAGTGTCATTTTGCATATTAACGACTGCTCTACAGCCAAAAAAGACCCAGGGTACGGCACTGGCCTCCTAAACCAGGGATTGTGGGTTCGAGTCCCATCTGGGGTGTGTAGCAGAGTGGCGCAGCGGAAGCGTGCTGGGCCCATAACCCAGAGGTCGATGGACCGAAACCATCCTCTGCTATGTATGACTTTTCAAAACAAACTCAATCTCACTCATTAAAGAACATTTAAAAAGATAATGTAACATTCACAGCATGTTCAAAATACTCACTTCACCAACTCTCAAAGCCTTAATGCATACTCTCAATTCAAACTATTTAGGTGTGCTCATGACTGTCTTTCGAACTCCACTTTTCAGATATAATAAGTTGGAAAAAAAATTGTCGTGTACAAACGTTGAAGTCTTTCATACTTTTGTGAAATTGAAATTGTGAACAGAAAACAGTCAAGTACTTGAGGGGACACGGCTGACTTCCATCAACACATCTACCTTGTAATGTTTCCTCTTCCATCAGAGTAAAGGCATCTTGTACCGATGCAAATAATAAAGCAAACAATGTCCAAAACATAACTAGTGCAGTGTCATTTTGCATATTAACGACTGCTCTACAGCCAAAAAAGACCCAGGGTACGGCACTGGCCTCCTAAACCAGGGATTGTGGGTTCGAGTCCCATCTGGGGTGTGTAGCAGAGTGGCGCAGCGGAAGCGTGCTGGGCCCATAACCCAGAGGTCGATGGACCGAAACCATCCTCTGCTATGTATGACTTTTCAAAACAAACTCAATCTCACTCATTAAAGAACATTTAAAAAGATAATGTAACATTCACAGCATGTTCAAAATACTCACTTCACCAACTCTCAAAGCCTTAATGCATA
>NW_027325377.1:6631988-6634488 GCF_036924035.1 Leuresthes tenuis | reverse complement strand
TCCTAAGCCACGGATTGTGGGTTCGAGCCCCATCTGGGGTGTGTAGCAGAGTGGCGCAGCGGAAGCGTGCTGGGCCCATAACCCAGAGGTCGATGGACCGAAACCATCCAATGCTATGTATGACTTTTCAAAACAAACTCAATCTCACTCATTAAAGAACATTTAAAAAGATAATGTAACATTCACAGCATGTTCAAAATACTCACTTCACCAACTCTCAAAGCCTTAATGCATACTCTCAATTCAAACTATTTAGGTGTGCTCATGACTGTCTTTCGAACTCCCCTTTTCAGATATAATAAGTTGGAAAAAAAATTGTCGTGTACAAACGTTGAAGTCTTTCATACTTTTGTGAAATTGTGAACAGAAAACAGTCAAGTACTTGAGGGGACACGGCTGACTTCCAGCAACACACCGTCCTTGTAATGTTTCTTCTTCCATCAGAGAAAAGGCATCTTGTTCCGATTACCGATGCAGTGCTTTTTTCGTGGAACTTAAGAATTTGGGGACTTTTCCGGGGCATGTCCAAGAAATCGTAAAAAAAATTCTATGGCATTAACCGGAGTCTTTTGTGGTGATTTTTTCCATGGTGGTTATCACATATGTATTAGTTTGCAGATCAAAGAGGTCAAATTTCTGTATTGTAGTATGGTGGGAAAGGACTTCCACATTCAAACAGAACACAGTCAAGTATTTGAGGGGACACGGCTGACTTCCATCAACACATCGTCAACACACCGTCCTTGTAATGTTTCTTCTTCCATCAGAGTAAAGGCATCTTGTTCCGATTACCGATGCAGTGCTTTTTTCGTGGAACTTAAGAATTTGGGGACTTTTCCGGGGCATGTCCAAGAAATCGTAAAAAAAATTCTATGGCATTAACCGGAGTCTTTTGTGGTGATTTTTTCCATGGTGGTTATCACATAAGTATTACTTTGCAGATCAAAGAGGTCAAATTTCTGTATTGTAGTATGGTGGGAAAGGACTTCCACATTCAAACAGAACACAGTCAAGTATTTGAGGGGACACGGCTGACTTCCATCAACACATCTACCTTGTAATGTTTCCTCTTCCATCAGAGTAAAGGCATCTTGTACCGATGCAAATGATAAAGCAAACAATGTCCAAAACATAACTAGTGGAGTGTCATTTTGCATACTAACGACTGCTCCACAGACTGACTGAGCCCCAGTGGCCTAATGGATAAGGCACTGGCCTCCTAAGCCAGGGATTGTGGGTTCCAGTCCCATCTGGGGTGTGTAGCAGAGTGGCGCAGCGGAAGCGTGCTGGGCCCATAACCCAGAGGTCGATGGACCGAAACCATCCTCTGCTATGTATGACTTTTCAAAACAAACTCAATCTCACTCATTAAAGAACATTTAAAAAGATAATGTAACATTCACAGCATGTTCAAAATACTCACTTCACCAACTCTCAAAGCCTTAATGCATACTCTCAATTCAAACTATTTAGGTGTGCTCATGACTGTCTTTCGAACTCCACTTTTCAGATATAATAAGTTGGAAAAAAAATTGTCGTGTCCAAACGTTGAAGTCTTTCATACTTTTGTGAAATTGTGAACAGAAAACAGTCAAGTACTTGAGGGGACACGGCTGACTTCCATCAACACATCTACCTTGTAATGTTTCCTCTTCCATCAGAGTAAAGGCATCTTGTACCGATGCAAATGATAAAGCAAACAATGTCCAAAACATAAGAAGTGCAGTGTCATTTTGCATATTAACGACTGCTCTACAGCCAAAAAAGACCCAGGGTAAGGCACTGGCCTCCTAAGCCACGGATTGTGGGTTCGAGCCCCATCTGGGGTGTGTAGCAGAGTGGCGCAGCGGAAGCGTGCTGGGCCCATAACCCAGAGGTCGATGGACCGAAACCATCCAATGCTATGTATGACTTTTCAAAACAAACTCAATCTCACTCATTAAAGAACATTTAAAAAGATAATGTAACATTCACAGCATGTTCAAAATACTCACTTCACCAACTCTCAAAGCCTTAATGCATACTCTCAATTCAAACTATTTAGGTGTGCTCATGACTGTCTTTCGAACTCCACTTTTCAGATATAATAAGTTGGAAAAAAAATTGTCGTGTCCAAACGTTGAAGTCTTTCATACTTTTGTGAAATTGTGAACAGAAAACAGTCAAGTACTTGAGGGGACACGGCTGACTTCCATCAACACATCTACCTTGTAATGTTTCCTCTTCCATCAGAGTAAAGGCATCTTGTACCGATGCAAATGATAAAGCAAACAATGTCCAAAACATAAGAAGTGCAGTGTCATTTTGCATATTAACGACTGCTCTACAGCCAAAAAAGACCCAGGGTAAGGCACTGGCCTCCTAAGCCACGGATTGTGGGTTCGAGCCCCATCTGGGGTGTGTAGCAGAGTGGCGCAGCGGAAGCGTGCTGGGCCCATAACCCAGAGGTCGATGGACCGAAACCATCCAATGCTATGTATGACTTTTCAAAACAAACTCA
>NW_027325377.1:6621988-6626988 GCF_036924035.1 Leuresthes tenuis | reverse complement strand
ATCAACACATCTACCTTGTAATGTTTCCTCTTCCATCAGAGTAAAGGCATCTTGTTCCGATTACCGATGCAGTGCTTTTTTCGTGGAACTTAAGAATTTGGGGACCTTTCCGGGGCATGTCCAAGAAATCGTAAAAGAAATTCTATGGCATTAACCGGAGTCTTTTGTGGTGATTTTTTCCGTGCTGGTTATGACATAAGTATTAGTTTGCAGATCAAAGAGGTCAAATTTCTGTATTGTAGTATGGTGGAAAAGGGCTTCCACATTCAAACAGAAAACAGTCAAGTACTTGAGGGGACACGGCTGACTTCCATCAACACATCTACCTTGTAATGTTTCCTCTTCCATCAGAGTAAAGGCATCTTGTTCCGATGCAAATGATAAAGCCAACATTGTCCAAAACATAACTAGTGCAGTGTCATTTTGCATATTAACGACTGCTCTACAGCCAAAAAAGACCCAGGGTACGGCACTGGCCTCCTAAGCCAAGGATTGTGGGTTCGAGTCCCATCTGGGGTGTGTAGCAGAGTGGCGCAGCGGAAGCGTGTTGGGCCCATAACCCAGAGGTCGATGGACCGAAACCATCCTCTGCTATGTATGACTTTTCAAAACAAACTCAATCTCACTCATTAAAGAACATTTAAAAAGATAATGTAACATTCACAGCATGTACAAAATACTCACTTCACCAACTCTCAAAGCCTTTCTGCATACTCTCAATTCAAACTATTTAGGTGTGCTCATGACTGTCTTTCGAACTCCACTTTTCAGATATAATAAGTTGGAAAAAAAATTGTCGTGTCCAAACGTTGAAGTCTTTCATACTTTTGTGAAATTGTGAACAGAAAACAGTCAAGTACTTGAGGGGACACGGCTGACTTCCATCAACACATCTACCTTGTAATGTTTCCTCTTCCATCAGAGTAAAGGCATCTTGTACCGATGCAAATGATAAAGCAAACAATGTCCAAAACATAAGAAGTGCAGTGTCATTTTGCATATTAACGACTGCTCTACAGCCAAAAAAGACCCAGGGTAAGGCACTGGCCTCCTAAGCCACGGATTGTGGGTTCAAGCCCCATCTGGGGTGTGTAGCAGAGTGGCGCAGCGGAAGCGTGCTGGGCCCATAACCCAGAGGTCGATGGACCGAAACCATCCTCTGCTATGTATGACTTTTCAAAACAAACTCAATCTCACTCATTAAAGAACATTTAAAAAGATAATGTAACATTCACAGCATGTTCAAAATACTCACTTCACCAACTCTCAAAGCCTTTCTGCATACTCTCAATTCAAACTATTTAGGTGTGCTCATGGCTGTCTTTCGAACTCCACTTTTCAGATATAATAAGTTGGAAAAAAAATTGTCGTGTCCAAACGTTGAAGTCTTTCATACTTTTGTGAAATTGAAATTGTGAACAGAAAACACTCAAGTACTTGAGGGGACACGGCTGACTTCCATCAACACATCTACCTTGTAATGTTTCCTCTTCCATCAGAGTAAAGGCATCTTGTACTGATGCAAATGATAAAGCAAACAATGTCCAAAACATAACGAGTGCAGTGTCATTTTGCATATTAACGACTGCTCTACAGCCAAAAAAGACCCAGGATACGGCACTGGCCTCCTAAGCCAGGGATTGTGGGTTCGAGTCCCATCTGGGGTGTGTAGCAGAGTGGCGCAGCGGAAGCGTGCTGGGCCCATAACCCAGAGGTCGATGGACCGAAACCATCCTCTGCTATGTATGACTTTTCAAAACAAACTCAATCTCACTCATTAAAGAACATTTGAAAAGATAATGTAACATTCACAGCATGTTCTAAATACTCACTTCACCAACTCTCAAAGCCTTTCTGCATACTCTCAATTCAAACTATATAGGTGTGCTCATGACTGTCTTTCGAACTCCACTTTTCAGATATAATAAGTTGGAAAAAAAATTGTCTTGTCCAACCGTTGAAGTCTTTTATACTTTTGTGAAATTGTGAACAGAAAACAGTCAAGTACTTGAGGGGACACGGCTGACTTCCATCAACACATCTACCTTGTAATGTTTCCTCTTCCATCAGAGTAAAGGCATCTTGTTCCGATTACCGATGCAGTGCTTTTTTCGTGGAACTTAAGAATTTGGGGACCTTTCCGGGGCATGTCCAAGAAATCGTAAAAGAAATTCTATGGCATTAACCGGAGTCTTTTGTGGTGATTTTTTCCGTGCTGGTTATGACATAAGTATTAGTTTGCAGATCAAAGAGGTCAAATTTCTGTATTGTAGTATGGTGGAAAAGGGCTTCCACATTCAAACAGAAAACAGTCAAGTACTTGAGGGGACACGGCTGACTTCCATCAACACATCTACCTTGTAATGTTTCCTCTTCCATCAGAGTAAAGGCATCTTGTTCCGATGCAAATGATAAAGCCAACATTGTCCAAAACATAACTAGTGCAGTGTCATTTTGCATATTAACGACTGCTCTACAGCCAAAAAAGACCCAGGGTACGGCACTGGCCTCCTAAGCCAAGGATTGTGGGTTCGAGTCCCATCTGGGGTGTGTAGCAGAGTGGCGCAGCGGAAGCGTGTTGGGCCCATAACCCAGAGGTCGATGGACCGAAACCATCCTCTGCTATGTATGACTTTTCAAAACAAACTCAATCTCACTCATTAAAGAACATTTAAAAAGATAATGTAACATTCACAGCATGTACAAAATACTCACTTCACCAACTCTCAAAGCCTTTCTGCATACTCTCAATTCAAACTATTTAGGTGTGCTCATGACTGTCTTTCGAACTCCACTTTTCAGATATAATAAGTTGGAAAAAAAATTGTCGTGTCCAAACGTTGAAGTCTTTCATACTTTTGTGAAATTGTGAACAGAAAACAGTCAAGTACTTGAGGGGACACGGCTGACTTCCATCAACACATCTACCTTGTAATGTTTCCTCTTCCATCAGAGTAAAGGCATCTTGTACCGATGCAAATGATAAAGCAAACAATGTCCAAAACATAAGAAGTGCAGTGTCATTTTGCATATTAACGACTGCTCTACAGCCAAAAAAGACCCAGGGTAAGGCACTGGCCTCCTAAGCCACGGATTGTGGGTTCAAGCCCCATCTGGGGTGTGTAGCAGAGTGGCGCAGCGGAAGCGTGCTGGGCCCATAACCCAGAGGTCGATGGACCGAAACCATCCTCTGCTATGTATGACTTTTCAAAACAAACTCAATCTCACTCATTAAAGAACATTTAAAAAGATAATGTAACATTCACAGCATGTTCAAAATACTCACTTCACCAACTCTCAAAGCCTTTCTGCATACTCTCAATTCAAACTATTTAGGTGTGCTCATGGCTGTCTTTCGAACTCCACTTTTCAGATATAATAAGTTGGAAAAAAAATTGTCGTGTCCAAACGTTGAAGTCTTTCATACTTTTGTGACATTGAAATTGTGAACAGAAAACAGTCAAGTACTTGAGGGGACACGGCTGACTTCCATCAACACATCTACCTTGTAATGTTTCCTCTTCCATCAGAGTAAAGGCATCTTGTACCGATGCAAATGATAAAGCAAACAATGTCCAAAACATAACAAGTGCAGTGTCATTTTGCATATTAACGACTGATCTACAGCCAAAAAAGACCCAGGGTAAGGCACTGGCCTCCTAAGCCAGTGATTGTGGGTTCGAGTCCCATCTGGGGTGTGTAGCAGAATGGCGCAGCGGAAGCGTGCTGGGCCCATAACCCAGAGGTCAATGGACCAAAACCATCCTCTACTATGTATAACTTTTCAAAACAAACTCAATCTCACTCATTAAAGAACATTTAAAAAGATAATGTAACATTCACAGCATGTTCAATATACTCACTTCACAAACTCTCAAAGCCTTTCTGCATACTCTCAATTCAAACTATTTAGGTGTGCTCATGACTGTCTTTCGAACTCCACTTTCCAGATATAATAAGTTGGAAAAAAAATTGTCGTGTCCAATAGTTGAAGTCTTTCATACTTTTGTGAAATTGTGAACAGAAAACAGTCAAGTACTTGAGGGGACACGGCTGACTTCCAGCAACACATCGACCTTGTAATGTTTCTTCTTCCATCAGAGTAAAGGCATCTGGTTCCGATTACCGATGCACTGCTTTTTTCGTGGAACTTAAGAATTTGGGGACCTTTCCGGGGCATGTCCAAGAAATCGTAAAAAAAATTCTATGGCATTAACCGGAGTCTTTTGTGGTGATTTTTTCCGTGGTGGTTATCACATAAGTATTAGTTTGCAGATCAAAGAGGTCAAATTTCTGTATTGTAGTATGGTGGAAAAGGGCTTCCACATTCAAACAGAAAACAGTCAAGTACTTGAGGGGACACGGCTGACTTCCATCAACACATCTACCTTGTAATGTTTCCTCTTCCATCAGAGTAAAGGCATCTTGTACCGATGCAAATGATAAAGCCAACAATGTCCAAAACATAACTAGTGCAGTGTCATTTTGCATATTAACGACTGCTCTACAGCCAAAAAAGACCCAGGGTACGGCACTGGCCTCCTAGGCCAGGGATTGTGGGTTCGAGTCCCATCTGGGGTGTGTAGCAGAGTGGCGCAGCGGAAGCGTGCTGGTCCCATAACCCAGAGGTCGATGGACCGAAACCATCCAATGCTATGTATGACTTTTCAAAACAAACTCAATCTCACTCATTAAAGAACATTTAAAAAGATAATGTAACATTCACAGCATGTTCAAAATACTCACTTCACCAACTCTCAAAGCCTTTCTGCATACTCTCAATTCAAACTATATAGGTGTGCTCACGACTGTCTTTCGAACTCCACTTTTCAGATATAATAAGTTGGAAAAAAAATTGTCGTGTCCAAACGTTGAAGTCTTTCATACTTTTGTGAAATTGAAATTGTGAACAGAAAACACTCAAGTACTTGAGGGGACACGGCTGACTTCCATCAACACATCTACCTTGTAATGTTTCCTCTTCCATCAGAGTAAAGGCA
>NW_027325377.1:6611988-6616988 GCF_036924035.1 Leuresthes tenuis | reverse complement strand
ATTTAGTTGTGCTCATGACTGTCTTTCGAACTCCACTTTTCAGATATAATAAGTTGGAAAAAAAATTGTCGTGTCCAAACGTTGGAGTCTTTCATACTTTTGTGAAATTGAAATTGTGAACAGAAAACCGTCAAGTACTTGAGGGGACACGGCTGACTTCCATCAACACATCTACCTTGTAATGTTTCCTCTTCCATCAGAGTAAAGGCATCTTGTACCGATGCAAATGATAAAGCAAACAATGTCCAAAACATAACGAGTGATGTGTCATTTTGCATATTAACGACTGCTCTACAGCCAAAAAAGACCCAGGGTACGGCACTGGCCTCCTATGCCAGGGATTGTGGGTTCGCGTCCCATCTGGGGTGTGTAGCAGAGTGGCGCAGCGGAAGCGTGCTGGGCCCATAACCCAGAGGTCGATCGACCGAAACCATCCTCTGCTATGTATGACTTTTCAAAACAAACTCAATCTCACTCATTAAAGAACATTTAAAAAGATAATGTAACATTCACAGCATGTTCAAAATACTCACTTCACCAACTCTCAAAGCCTTTCTGCATACTCTCAATTCAAACTATTTAGGTGTGCTCATTTCGAACTCCACTTTTCAGATAAAAGAAGTTGGAAAAAAAATTGTCGTGTACAACCGTTGAAGTCTTTCATACTTTTGTGAAATTGTGAACAGAAAACAGTCAAGTACTTGAGGGGACACGGCTGACTTCCATCAACACATCTACCTTGTAATGTTTCCTCTTCCATTAGAGTAAAGGCATCTTGTACCGATGCAAATGATGAAGCAAACAATGTCCAAAACATAACAAGTGCAGTGTCATTTTGCATATTAACGACTGCTCTACAGCCAAAAAAGACCCAGGGTAAGGCACTGGCCTCCTAAGCCAGGGATTGTGAGTTCGAGTCCCATCTGGCGTGTGTAGCAGAGTGGCGCAGCGGAAGCATGCTGGGCCCGTAACCCAAAGGTCGATGGACCGAAACCATCCTCTACTATGTATGACTTTTCAAAACAAACTCAATCTCACTCATTAAAGAACATTTAAAAAGATAATGTAACATTCACAGCATGTTCAAAATACTCACTTCACCAACTCTCAAAGCCTTTCTGCATACTCTCAATTCAAACTATTTAGTTGTGCTCATGACTGTCTTTCGAACTCCACTTTTCAGATATAATAAGTTGGAAAAAAAATTGTTGTGTCCAAACGTTGAAGTCTTTCATACTTTTGTGAAATTGTGAACAGAAAACAGTCAAGTACTTGAGGGGACACGGCTGACTTCCATCAACACATCTACCTTGTAATGTTTCCTCTTCCATTAGAGTAAAGGCATCTTGTACCGATGCAAATGATGAAGCAAACAATGTCCAAAACATAACAAGTGCAGTGTCATTTTGCATATTAACGACTGCTCTACAGCCAAAAAAGATCCAGGGTAAGGCACTGGCCTCCTAAGCCAGGGATTGTGGGTTCGAGTCCCGTCTGGCGTGTGTAGCAGAGTGGCGCAGCGGAAGCGTGCTGGGCCCATAACCCAAAGGTTGATGGACCGAAACCATCCTCTACTATGTATGACTTTTCAAAACAAACTCAATCTCACTCATTAAAGAACATTTAAAAAGATAATGTAACGTTCACAGCATGTTCAAAATACTCACTTCACCAACTCTCAAAGCCTTTCTGCATACTCTCAATTCAAACTATTTAGTTGTGCTCATGACTGTCTTTCGAACTCCACTTTTCAGATATAATAAGTTGGAAAAAAAATTGTCGTGTACAAACGTTGAAGTCTTTCATACTTT
The DNA here is from genome assembly GCF_036924035.1 of Leuresthes tenuis. NCBI lineage: Eukaryota > Metazoa > Chordata > Actinopteri > Atheriniformes > Atherinopsidae > Leuresthes > Leuresthes tenuis. Next base: position 6,615,177 of record NW_027325377.1, on the reverse strand, counting down.
TGTGAAATTGTGAACAGAAAACAGTCAAGTACTTGAGGGGACACGGCTGACTTCCAGCAACACATCGACCTTGTAATGTTTCTTCTTCCATCAGAGTAAAGGCATCTAGTTCCGATTACCGATGCAGTGCTTTTTTCGTGGAACTTAAGAATTTGGGGACCTTTCCGGGGCATGTCCAAGAAATCGTAAAAAAAATTCTATGGCATTAACCGGAGTCTTTTGTGGTGATTTTTTCCGTTCTGGTTATCACATAAGTATTAGTTTGCAGATTAAAGAGGTCAAATTTCTGTATTGTAGTATGGTGGAAAAGGGCTTCCACATTCAAACAGAAAACAGTCAAGTACTTGAGGGGACACGGCTGACTTCCATCAACACATCTACCTTGTAATGTTTCCTCTTCCATCAGAGTAAAGGCATCTTGTACCGATGCAAATGATAAAGCCAACAATGTCCAAAACATAACTAGTGCAGTGTCATTTTGCATATTAACGACTGCTCTACAGCCAAAAAAGACCCAGGGTACGGCACTGGCCTCCTAAGCCAGGGATTGTGTGTTTCGAGTCCCATCTGGTGTGTGTAGCAGAGTGGCGCAGCGGAAGCGTGCTGGTCCCATAACCCAGAGGTCGATGGACCGAAACCATCCTCTGCTATGTATGACTTTTCAAAACAAACTCAATCTCACTCATTAAAGAACATTTAAAAAGATAATGTAACATTCACAACATGTTCAAAATACTCACTTCACCAACTCTCAAAGCCTTTCTGCATACTCTCAATTCAAACTATTTAGGTGTGCTCATGACTGTCTTTCGAACTCCACTTTTCAGATATAATAAGTTGGAAAAAAAATTGTCGTGTACAAATGTTGAAGTCTTTCATACTTTTGTGAAATTGTGAACAGAAAACAGTCAAGTACTTGAGGGGACACGGCTGAATTCCAGCAACACATCAACCTTTTAATGTTTCTTCTTCCATCAGAGTAAAGGCATCTTGTTCCGATTACCGATGCAGTGCTTTTTTCGTGGAACTTAAGAATTTGGGACCTTTCCGGGGCATGTCCAAGAAATCGTAAAAAAAATTCTATGGCATTAACCGGAGTCTTTTGTGGTGATTTTTTCCGTTGTGGTTATCACATAAGTATTAGTTTGCAGATCAAAGAGGTCAAATTTCTGTATTGTAGTATGGTGGGAAAGGGCTTCCACATTCAAACAGAAAACAGTCAAGTACTTGAGGGGACACGGCTGACTTCCATCAACACATCTACCTTGTAATGTTTCCTCTTCCATCAGAGTAAAGGCATCTTGTACCGATGCAAATGATAAAGCAAACAATGTCCAAAACATAACTAGTGCAGTATCATTTTGCATATTAACGACTGCTCTACAGCCAAAAAAAGACCCAGGGTAAGGCACTGGCCTCCTAAGCCAGGGATTGTGGGTTCGAGTCCCATCTGGGGTGTGTAGCAGAGTGGCGCAGCGGAAGCGTGCTGGGCCCATAACCCAGAGGTCGATGGACCGAAACCATCCTCTGCTATGTATGATTTTTCAAAACAAACTCAATCTCACTCATTAAAGAACATTTAAAAAGATAATGTAACATTCACAGCATGTTCAAAATACTCACTTCACCAACTCTCAAAGCCTTTCTGCATACTCTCAATTCAAACTATTTAGGTGTGCTCATTTCGAACTCCACTTTTCAGATAAAAGAAGTTGGAAAAAAAATTGTCGTGTACAAATGTTGAAGTCTTTCATACTTTTGTGAAATTGTGAACAGAAAACAGTCAAGTACTTGAGGGGACACGGCTGACTTCCATCAACACATCTACCTTGTAATGTTTCCTCTTCCATCAGAGTAAAGGCATCTTGTACCGATGCAAATGATAAAGCAAACAATGTCCAAAACATAACTAGTGCAGTGTCATTTTGCATATTAACGACTGCTCTACAGCCAAAAAAGACCCAGGGTAGGGCACTGGCCTCCTAAGCCAGGGATTGTGGGTTTGAGTCCCATCTGGGGTGTGTAGCAGAGTGGCGCAGCGGAAGCGTGCTGGGCCCATAACCCAGAGGTCGATGGACTGAAACCATCCTCTGCTATATATGACTTTTCAAAACAAACTCAATCTCACTCATTAAAGAACATTTAAAAAGATAATGTAACATTCACAGCATGTTCAAAATACTCACTTCACCAACTCTCAAAGCCTTTCTGCATACTCTCAATTCAAACTATTTAGTTGTGCTCATGACTGTCTTTCGAACTCCACTTTTTAGATATAATAAGTTGCAAAAAAAATTGTCGTGTACAAATGTTGAAGTCTTTCATACTTTTGTGAAATTGTGAACAGAAAACAGTCAAGTACTTGAGGGGACACGGCTGACTTCCAGCAACACATCGACCTTGTAATGTTTCTTCTTCCATCAGAGTAAAGGCATCTGGTTCCGATTACCGATGCAGTGCTTTTTTCGTGGAACTTAAGAATTTGGGGACCTTTCCGGGGCATGTCCAAGAAATCGTAAAAGAAATTCTATGGCATTAACCGGAGTCTTTTGTGGTGATTTTTCCCGTGGTGGTTATCACATAAGTATTAGTTTGCAGATCAAAGAGGTCAAATTTCTGTATTGTAGTATGGTGGAAAAGGGCTTCCACATTCAAACAGAAAACAGTCAAGTACTTGAGGGGACACGGCTGACTTCCATCAACACATCTACCTTGTAATGTTTCCTCTTCCATCAGAGTAAAGGCATCTTGTACCGATGCAAATGATAAAGCAAACAATGTCCAAAACATTACAAGTGCAGTGTCATTTTGCATATTAACGACTGCTCTACAGCCAAAAAAGACCCAGGGTACGGCACTGGCCTCCTAAGCCAGGGATTGTGGGTTCGAGTCCTATCTGGTGTGTGTAGCAGAGTGGCGCAGCGGAAGCGTGCTGGGCCCATAACCCAGAGGTCGATGGACCGAAACCATCCTCTGCTATGTATGACTTTTCAAAACAAACTCAATCTCACTCATTAAAGAACATTTAAAAAGATAATGTAACATTCACAGCATGTTTAAAATACTCACTTCACCAACTCTCAAAGCTTTTCTCTATACTCTCAATTCAAACTATTTAGGTGTGCTCATGACTGTCTTTCGAACTCCACTTTTCAGATATAATAAGTTGGAAAAAAAATTGTCGTGTCC